>NC_044191.1:37595685-37632969 GCF_900880675.1 Sparus aurata | reverse complement strand
TATACTGTATCTGTGTGTGTGTGTCTCTAATATATCTATATATATAATTAGTTTGAGTTAAGGTATCGTGGAGTTACAAGGTGCGTGGAGTTAAAGGTATCGTGGAGTTAAGTGCGTGGAGTTAAAGGTATCGTGGAGTTAAAGGTGCGTGGAGTTAAGGTATCGTGGAGTTAAAGGTGCGTGGAGTTAAAGGTATCGTGGAGTTAAAGGTGCGTGGAGTTAAAGGTGCGTGGAGTTAAAGGTACGTGGAGTTAAAGGTGTGTGGAGTTAAAGGTATCGTGGCGTTAAAGGTATCGTGGCGTTAAAGGTGCGTGGAGTTAAAGGTGCGTGGAGTTAAAGGTATCGTGGAGTTAAAGGTGCGTGGAGTTAAAGGTATCGTGGAGGTAAAGGTATCGTGGAGTTAAAGGTGCGTGGAGTTAAAGGTATCGTGGAGTTAAAGGTGCGTGGAGTTGAAGGTATCGTGGAGTTAAAGGTATCGTGGAGTTGAAGGTACGTGGAGTTAAAAGTGCGTGGAGTTAAAGGTATCGTGGAGTTAAAGGTATCGTGGAGTTAAAGGTACGTGGAGTTAAAGGTACGTGGAGTTAAAGGTGCGTGGAGTTAAAGGTATCGTGGAGTTAAAGGTGCGTGGAGTTAAAGGTGCGTGGAGTTAAAGGTATCGTGGAGTTAAGGTGCGTGGAGTTAAAGGTATCGTGGAGTTAAAGGTATCGTGGAGTTAAAGGTGCGTGGAGTTAAAGGTATCGTGGAGTTAAAGGTGCGTGGAGTTAAAGGTGCGTGGAGTTAAAGGTACGTGGAGTTAAAGGTGTGTGGAGTTAAAGGTATCGTGGCGTTAAAGGTATCGTGGCGTTAAAGGTGCGTGGAGTTAAAGGTGCGTGGAGTTAAAGGTATCGTGGAGTTAAAGGTGCGTGGAGTTAAAGGTATCGTGGAGTTAAAGGTATCGTGGAGTTAAAGGTGCGTGGAGTTAAAGGTATCGTGGAGTTAAAGGTGCGTGGAGTTGAAGGTATCGTGGAGTTAAAGGTATCGTGGAGTTGAAGGTACGTGGAGTTAAAAGTGCGTGGAGTTAAAGGTATCGTGGAGTTAAAGGTATCGTGGAGTTAAAGGTACGTGGAGTTAAAGGTGCGTGGAGTTAAAGGTATCGTGGAGTTAAGGTATCGTGGAGTTAAAGGGTGCGTGGAGTTAAAGGTATCGTGGAGTTGAAGGTACGTGGAGTTAAAAGTGCGTGGAGTTAAAGGTATCGTGGAGTTGAAGGTACGTGGAGTTAAAAGTGCGTGGAGTTAAAGGTATCGTGGAGTTAAAGGTATCGTGGAGTTAAAGGTACGTGGAGTTAAAGGTGCGTGGAGTTAAAGGTATCGTGGAGTTAAAGGTGCGTGGAGTTAAAGGTGCGTGGAGTTAAAGGTATCGTGGAGTTAAAGGTGCGTGGAGTTAAATGGTATCGTGGAGTTAAAGGTGCGTGGAGTTAAAGGTATCGTGGAGTTCAAGGTGCGTGGAGTTAAAGGTATCGTGGAGTTAAGGTGCGTGGAGTTAAAGGTATCGTGGAGTTAAAGGTGCGTGGAGTTAAAGGTATCGTGGAGTTAAAGGTGCGTGGAGTTAAAGGTGCGTGGAGTTAAGGTACGTGGAGTTAAAGGTGTGTGGAGTTAAAGGTATCGTGGCGTTAAAGGTATCGTGGCGTTAAAGGTGCGTGGAGTTAAAGGTGCGTGGAGTTAAAGGTATCGTGGAGTTAAAGGTGCGTGGAGTTGAAGGTATCGTGGAGTTAAAGGTATCGTGGAGTTAAAGGTGCGTGGAGTTAAAGGTATCGTGGAGTTAAAGGTGCGTGGAGTTGAAGGTATCGTGGAGTTAAAGGTATCGTGGAGTTGAAGGTACGTGGAGTTAAAAGTGCGTGGAGGTTAAAGGTATCATGGAGTTAAAGGTATCGTGGAGTTAAAGGTACGTGGAGTTAAAGGTGCGTGGAGTTAAAGGTATCGTGGAGTTAAAGGTATCGTGGAGTTAAAGGTGCGTGGAGTTAAAGGTATCGTGGAGTTAAAGGTATCGTGGAGTTGAAGGTACGTGGAGTTAAAGTGCGTGGAGTTAAAGGTATCGTGGAGTTGAAGGTACGTGGAGTTAAAAGTGCGTGGAGTTAAAGGTATCGTGGAGTTAAAGGTATCGTGGAGTTAAAGGTACGTGGAGTTAAAGGTGCGTGGAGTTAAAGGTATCGTGGAGTTAAAGGGCGTGGAGTTAAAGGTGCGTGGAGTTAAAGGGTGCGTGGAGTTAAAGGTATCGTGGAGTTAAAGGTGCGTGGAGTTAAAGGTATCGTGGAGTTAAAGGTGCGTGGAGTTAAAGGTATCGTGGAGTTAAAGGTGCGTGGAGTTAAAGGTATAGTGGAGTTAAAGGTGCGTGGAGTTAAAGGTATCGTGGAGTTAAAGGTGCGTGGAGTTAAAGGTATCGTGGAGTTAAGGTGCGTGGAGTTAAAGGTGCGTGGAGTTAAAGGTACGTGGAGTTAAAGGTGTGTGGAGTTAAAGGTATCGTGGCGTTAAAGGTATCGTGGCGTTAAAGGTGCGTGGAGTTAAAGGTATCGTGGAGTTAAAGGTATCGTGGAGTTAAAGGTGCGTGGAGTTGAAGGTATCGTGGAGTTAAAGGTATCGTGGAGTTAAGGTGCGTGGAGTTAAAGGTATCGTGGAGTTAAAGGTGCGTGGAGTTGAAGGTATCGTGGAGTTAAAGGTATCGTGGAGTTGAAGGTACGTGGAGTTAAAAGTGCGTGGAGTTAAAGGTATCATGGAGTTAAAGGTATCGTGGAGTTAAAGGTACGTGGAGTTAAAGGTGCGTGGAGTTAAAGGTATCGTGGAGTTAAAGGTGCGTGGAGTTAAAGGTGCGTGGAGTTAAAGGTATCGTGGAGTTAAAGGTATCGTGGAGTTAAAGGTGCGTGGAGTTAAAGGTATCGTGGAGTTAAAGGTGCGTGGAGTTAAAGGTATCGTGGAGTTAAAGGTGCGTGGAGTTAAAGGTATCGTGGAGTTAAAGGTGCGTGGAGTTAAAGGTATCGTGGAGTTAAAGGTGCGTGGAGTTAAAGGTGCGTGGAGTTAAAGGTACGTGGAGTTAAAGGTGCGTGGAGTTAAAGGTATCGTGGCGTTAAAGGTATCGTGGCGTTAAAGGTGCGTGGAGTTAAAGGTATCATGGAGTTAAAGGTGCGTGGAGTTAAAGGTGCGTGGAGTTAAAGGTATCGTGGAGTTAAAGGTGCGTGGAGTTGAAGGTATCGTGGAGTTAAAGGTATCGTGGAGTTAAAGGTACGTGGAGTTAAAGGTACGTGGAGTTAAAGGTGCGTGGAGAGTTAAAGGTATCGTGGAGTTAAAGGTATCGTGAGTTGGAGTTAAAGGTACGTGGAGTTAAAGGTGCGTGGAGTTAAAGGTATCGTGGAGTTAAAGGTACGTGGAGGTTAAAGGTGCGTGGAGTTAAAGGTATCGTGGAGTTAAAGGTGCGTGGAGTTAAAGGTGCGTGGAGTTAAAGGTATCGTGGAGTTAAAGGTGCGTGGAGTTAAAGGTATCATGGAGTTAAAGGTGCGTGGAGTTAAAGGTATCGTGGCGTTAAAGGTATCGTGGCGTTAAAGGTGCGTGGAGTTAAAGGTATCATGGAGTTAAAGGTGCGTGGAGTTAAAGGTGCGTGGAGTTAAAGGTATCGTGGAGTTAAAGGTGCGTGGAGTTAAAGGTATCGTGGAGTTAAAGGTGCGTGGAGTTAAAGGTATCGTGGAGTTAAAGGTGCGTGGAGTTGAAGGTATCGTGGAGTTAAAGGTATCGTGGAGTTAAAGGTACGTGGAGTTAAAAGTGCGTGGAGTTAAAGGTATCGTGGAGTTAAAGGTATCGTGGAGTTAAAGGTACGTGGAGTTAAAGGTGCGTGGAGTTAAAGGTGTGTGGAGTTAAAGGTATCGTGGAGTTAAAGGTACGTGGAGTTAAAGGTACGTGGAGTTAAAGGTATCGTGGAGTTAAAGGTACGTGGAGTTAAAGGTGCGTGGAGTTAAAGGTATCGTGGAGTTAAAGGTGCGTGGAGTTAAAGGTGCGTGGAGTTAAGGTATCGTGGAGTTAAAGGTGCGTGGAGTTAAAGGTATCATGGAGTTAAAGGTGCGTGGAGTTAAAGGTATCGTGGAGTTAAAGGTGCGTGGAGTTAAAGGTATCGTGGAGTTAAAGGTGCGTGGAGTTAAAGGTATCGTGGAGTTAAAGGTGCGTGGAGTTAAAGGTGCGTGGAGTTAAAGGTATCGTGGAGTTAAAGGTGCGTGGAGTTAAAGGTGCGTGGAGTTAAAGGTACGTGGAGTTAAAGGTGTGTGGAGTTAAAGGTATCGTGGCGTTAAAGGTATCGTGGCGTTAAAGGTGCGTGGAGTTAAAGGTATCATGGAGTTAAAGGTGCGTGGAGTTAAAGGTGCGTGGAGTTAAAGGTATCGTGGAGTTAAAGGTGCGTGGAGTTAAAGGTATCGTGGAGTTAAAGGTATCGTGGAGTTAAAGGTATCGTGGAGTTAAAGGTGCGTGGAGTTAAAGGTATCGTGGAGTTAAAGGTACGTGGAGTTAAAGGTGTGTGGAGTTAAAGGTATCGTGGCGTTAAAGGTATCGTGGCGTTAAAGGTGCGTGGAGTTAAAGGTATCATGGAGTTAAAGGTGCGTGGAGTTAAAGGTGCGTGGAGTTAAAGGTATCGTGGAGTTAAAGGTGCGTGGAGTTAAAGGTATCGTGGAGTTAAAGGTATCGTGGAGTTAAAGGTATCGTGGAGTTAAAGGTGCGTGGAGTTAAAGGTATCGTGGAGTTAAAGGTGCGTGGAGTTAAAGGTATCGTGGAGTTAAAGGTATCGTGGAGTTAAAGGTGCGTGGAGATAAAGGTATCGTGGAGTTAAAGGTATCGTGGAGTTAAAGGTATCGTGGAGTTAAAGGTACGTGGAGTTAAAGGTGCGTGGAGTTAAAGGTATCGTGGAGTTAAAGGTGCGTGGAGTTAAAGGTGTCGTGGAGTTAAAGGTATTGTGGAGTTAAAGGTACGTGGACTCAAAGGTATCGTGGAGTTAAAGGTGCGTGGAGTTAAAGGTATCGTGGAGTTAAATGTGCGTGGAGTTAAAGGCATCGTGGAGTTAAAGGTATCGTGGAGTTAAAGGTGCGTGGAGTTAAAGGTACGTGGAGTTAAAGGTATCGTGGAGTTAAAGGTGCGTGGAGTTAAAGGTATCGTGGAGTTAAAGGTACGTGGAGTTAAAGGTATCGTGGAGTTAAAGGTGCGTGGAGTTAAAGGTATCGTGGAGTTAAGGTATCGTGGAGTTAAAGGTATCGTGGAGTTAAAGGTGCGTGGAGTTAAAGGTATCGTGGAGTTAAAGGTGCGTGGAGTTGAAGGTATCGTGGAGTTAAAGGTGCGTGGAGTTAAAGGTATCGTGGAGTTAAAGGTGCGTGGGGTTAAAGGTACGTGGAGTTAAAGGTGCGTGGAGTTAAAGGTGCGTGGAGTTAAAGGTATCGTGGAGTTAAAGGTATCGTGGAGTTAAAGGTACGTGGAGTTAAAGGTATTGTGGAGTTAAAGGTGCGTGGAGTTAAAGGTATCGTGGAGTTAAAGGTGCGTGGGGTTAAAGGGGGTGGCAACTTTGACTCCAGTTGGACTGTCAGTTTCTACTTGTGTACTGTAGGTTCTTACTGGTGGACTGCTCCTTTAATCTGGTAGTGTGACGTGTGTTGGCCTGTTTTATACTTAGTGTGTGTGTGTGTGTGTGTGTGTGTGTGTGTTCAGTGTTTTTCCAGCCTCTCTCTGAACAGCTGACAGTAGAAGAAGAAGGCCAGCTCGTCTATTTATAGCAGAGTCTCTCAGAATCTCAGACCTGATCCGTCTCAGTCCTGCAGCACTGCACGCTGCCACACCACCACCTGTCCACTGCCACCGCCATGCCCGGCAGCCGGGCCCGGAGCCGGGCTAGAGACCGGACCGACGTCCTCAACCGGCCCGAGTTTCAGTCCCTGAACCAGGCCCCCCGCAGGGAGCAGGGGGCGGGGGAGGGGAGGGGGAGCAGTGGTCCGAGAAGAATCTCAGTCAGACAGCCGAGTCAGCAGGACGACTCGGCAGCGAGGTAAGACTCAGAGGCTCCGCCCACTGACATCACAGCTGGTCCTGAACCAGGAACCAGCGGGCTCAGACTGCAGGCTTCAGTTTAGAGATGACATGTGTCCTTCCTGTCAGGAATCAGAACCAGAACCTACTGCAGAGACACCAGTCAGAACAGCAGCACCAGACTCCCTTAACAAATGCGTCAGTTTAGTGAGTTGTTGAGTTGGAGACACTTTATAAACTCTGTGAAACTCTGTCTGACTCATTCTGCATTATTTGGACCTTCTTGTTCATTCAGCAAATGTTCTACATGAACTTCTTTCTGTCTTTGAGTAGAAACATGGAGTCTGCTTGTCTCATTGATGGACGGGCTAGTTTCATACAGTGCAGGAAGGTACATCAGATCACAGGTGTTCTCAGACTGTCCTGTCTCTGTGTCCTCAGGGGGTCCAGGGACTCCTCAGAGGGGCCCTCAGCAGCTGATGGGTGTCAGAAGGATGCGTCTCGTTGGCCGGAGCAGGACTGTATGCAACTGAATCCGTCGTTTCGAGGCATCGCCATCAACTCCCTGCTCGCCATCGACATCAGCCTGTCTAAGCGTCTGGGGGTGTGTGCAGGGACCCATGGCTCCAGGGCCCCACTGCGCTCCATGGTGACCCTGCTGGCCCTCAGTGGCCACGCCCTCACCTGGCTGTGTGGGACTCTGATCTGTCTGTGGAGGAGCAACACACTGGCTGGACAGGAAGTCCTTGTCAACCTGCTGCTGGGTGAGAAACTGAAGTCCAATCATCAGCAGTCAGGGCACCATCTTAACCCTGCCTGTCTGTGTATGTGCTGTCTGACACCCTGCCTGTCTGTCTCTCCACAGCTCTGATCCTGGACCTGATGACGGTTGCTGGGATGCAGAAGTTGGTCAAACGCAAAGGACCATGGGATTTCCCTCCAGGGTTTTTGGACTACGTTGCCATGGATATTTACTCTTTCCCAGCAGCTCACGCCAGCCGAGCTGTCATGGTGTCCAAGTTCCTGCTGACCCACCTGGTGCTGGCGGTCAGTAGCTTCATCATCATCATCATCATTATCATTCACTATTATCAATGTGTTTGATCTGCTGCTGCCTGAAACATCAACACAGTTCACAGCTACACTAACCTGCGCTGATGTGATGTCACTTCCTGCTCTATATGAAGTGTGAATGTGACATCACTCAGCTTTCTGCTGTCAGCAGAATCATTTTGTATAGTTTCAGGCTAATGTAACCAGACTGATGTGTCAGCCAATCAGATGAGAGCTGATTTAAAATCTAGCTACACTGTTTATTTCAAAATAAAAGACTTTACTTTGTCTCTGCGCTCCATCAGCTCATCAAACCCATAAACTCTTCACCAGTCTGGATCAGATAAACCAGTACTGAGGATCAGGACCACCCTGACTTGACCATTTATGTGTGCCTGATCCCCAGGTGCCCCTGAGGATCCTGCTCTACCTGTGGGCCTTCCTGGTGGGTGTGTCCCGGGTGCTGCTGGGTAAACACCACCTGTCGGATGTCGGTTGTGGCTTCGCTCTCGGCTTCCTGCACTTCAGTCTGGTCGAGTCCGTCTGGCTCGACTCGTCCACCTGCCAGACCCTCATCTCCATCGGCACCCTGCGCTGGGCTCCACTGGTGTAGACTGGACTGATCTGAACTGGTTCGGAACGGTCCAAACTGGTCTGTCTGGACTCCATACTCTGGACACAGGTTTTAAACTGGTTTGAATTAAACAACAAAATAATGTAGTTCTGGTATGGACTGGTCTGTCTGGACACACCTCATTTGGACCAGTTTGGATCTGGTCCTGCTGGATTCTGTTGGTCCAGAAGAGAAACAAAGACTGACTGAAGCCTCCATGTTAAAGTCTTAAATTCACTGCGCTAGCGTTAGCATTATCTGCTCACGGGTTGATGCTGCCTTAATGTTTGCAACCAGCTGTGTGTGTGTGTGTGTGTGTGTGTGTGTGTGTGTGTGTGTGTATGATTTTGTTTTTTAATGTTGCAGAATTATATATTTCAGTATGTTTGCTGACATCATCAGAAACAGTCTATGGAAGCCCTGAGGGGCCAGTGAGGACGTTTCTCCTCCTCAGTCTGATCTCAACTGTTTTGACTCCAGATCTGATAAATAAAAAGTTTTACAGGATGATTTACAGAACTCACTAAATTCTTCTAAATTCAAGGAGAATTTTAAAATGTTTTTTGTTCCAGGAGACAAAACACATGAATGTGTGAAACTGAGAAAGTAATAATGATGTAAGCGAGAGTGTAGCGCCCCCTGCTGGTCACACAAGTTCGAACCCCAGGCAGACGTCCACAGAGCCTTCGGTGGTCAACACCAACAAACACAAACATTCTGTTACAATTCACCTGGAATTTTATATTTTTGACCCTTTTTGTACATAAAAAAAATAAATAAATGTGAAATTATATTTCAACTAGTTCTCAAATTATAAACACAAGAAGCAGTTCAGATCAGATGGGACTAATGTCAATTGATTAATATAATCTGGATTACAGTCTGTAAAGTTTACAACATTTCAAACTTCAGGTTTGAATCTCAGGAATCACGCTGAAGACTGACGAACGCTGCAGCGACAAACACCACAGAAGGAGAACCACAGAAGGAGAACCACAGAAGGAGAACCACAGAAGGAGAACCACAATGTTCAGGAAGTCTTTGAAATTAATAAAAAATCTTGTCAGACGTCTGTCGGCCAAAAGTGTGTCTTCAGTCAACACACACGCGCACGCACGCAGACACACACACGCACGCAGACACACACACACACGCAGACACACACACACACGCAGACACACACACACACACAGACACACACACACACACACGCAGACACACACACACACACACACACGCAGACACACACACACACCACACACGCAGACACACACACACACACACACACACACACACACACACCACACACACACACAACACACACACACACACACACACACACACACACAGACACACACAGCTCATAGTCAAAAATCTTTATTTACAATAATTGAAAACAGAATTGAAGAAAAACTTTGCTGTTTGTTTTCTCTGTCAGCTGAAACCTGATGAAGATGAAGATGATGAAGAGCTGCAGTGAGTCAGTGACCGCAGCAGAGCCACACACACACACACACAGACATTTGAGTTCTAAATGAAGTCCAGATTCTGGTGCTGGCCCTGGTTCTTCGGTCTCTCTGGAGAAGAAATTGATGTCTTGGTGACATCATCAGTTTGTGCTTGAAGAACAAATGATTGATGATTTCTTCCCTCATGTTGCAGCTGGCAGGTGATGTGTGGTGCATTCATGGACATCCACCTGAAGTCTGTCAGCTGGCAGACATGTGGTGCATTCATGGACCTCCACCTGCACCAAATCAGAACTTTCTGAAGTTTTATTGTCTATCAATAAAAGTCTTATAGAGAAATGATTTGTCCTCAACAGATCGTTTTGGATGGTCTGGATTTAAAGAGCTAACAAAACAGTGAACTCGTCCTTTAAATGCTCTCCAACCAAACCTCACTCTGTGTGTGTGTGTGTGTGTGTGTGTGGATCATCAATTGACAATTCTGGGTGTTAGCATTAGCGTCTCCTTCAGTCTAACAGTCGCTCTTCCACAGTTTGATGGTTTTGTCGTTTTCCAGAGCAGCCGAGGCGATTATGTTTTCTGTTGGATGACAGGCGGTCGAGATCACCACGTCTGCGCGCGCGCGCGCACACACACACACACACACACACACACACACACACACACACACACACACGTACGTTAGAAATAGCTTGTTCTTGTTACTCCTGTCTGACAGACGTCCTGCAGCTTCACTTTGTTGAATTTGTATCATCACAGACTTTAATCGGTGAAGATGAGGACAAAAACAAACCAAGAGACAAATCTAGAGACTAAGAGTCATGTTGAGAGGTCAAAGGTCATACCTGTGTGTCCCTGTAACTTCTGAACAATCTCTTTGGTCTGAAGGTTCCAGATGTAAACCATGCTGTCCTCAGAGCCCGACACGATCCACTGATACACACAGGTTAAAGGTCAAAGCACCCAAGACACACAAGTCAAAGGTGAGATCAGAGACACAGGTGTGATCAGGTGTGTTCGTTGTTTACCTTCCCTCCAGTGACTGAGAAGTTGGCGAAGATGCAGTACTTCTCATTCTTATGGCCGGTGTATGTCTTCAAACACTGACAACAGACAGATCAGAGAGACGGGTCAGAGAGACGGGTCAGAGGGACGGGTCAGAGGGACGGGTCAGAGAGACGGGTCAGAGAGACAGACAGTACCTTTCCTTTGCTGTAGTCCCAGAGCTTCAGTGTGCTGTAAAACAAAGAACACAGAGTCAGTCACTGTTAGCGGCTCACTGTTAGCATGAGCTCCAGTTCCCTCCGAGTCAAACAGAGCTGATGTCAAAGTTCAGTGAACCCTGAACTCTCATAGACAGAAAAAGATTCACTCAGAAGACACACTCTGAACTACAAACTCATGTTAAACATCAGGATGCTCAGCTGACAGCCGGCGTACTGACTTGTCGAGTGTAGCAGCGAGGATGTATTTCCCGTTGGGAGAAAACTTGACAAAAGACACCGGAGGATTGTCGTCATCTGAGGAGACACAAATTGCAGAACAGACAACCTGTGAGACTTTATTCTGTCCACAGCAAAGACACGTTCGATGACATCACACGCTTTAGTCAAAGAACAACAGTTTTTAAGTGTTCACATATTGTTATTTTTTAAGGAAGAAAAAGTCATTTGTTGAGCCAAAGGCTAACATCAGGATGCTAATATGCTAAACTGCTGATGTTTAGCCTGTTAGCATGCTAACATGAGCTTATCATCAGTAATCAGTCCAGCGGAGGCTGATGTGATGTCATCAGTCCTTTAGGTGATTGGTCATAAAACAGAATATTGGAAGTGATGACATGTAACTGAATACATTCACTCAAGTACAGTTCTGAGGTACTTGTACTTTACCTGAGTATTTCTATGTACTGTTACTTTTTACTCCACTACATTTATCTGATGACTTTAGTTACTAGTTACTTTACAGATTACATGCTGCATCACATTTTTAAATGAATTGATTTTCTCATCAATCAGATAAAAACAGCGATATGACGATCAGCTGACTCACAGTTTATACACCTTGATATATTGATCAGTTACTTTACTGGTACTTTAATACTTAACTACATTTAACATCAGATACGACTGACTTTTACTCGAGTACTCTTCATATGAGTGACTTATATTTTAAACCATCTTTACTTTGACTCCAGCAGGACTCTTAATAAACAGATCTGTCTGTTAAAGGGACAATCCGTAAAAAGTTCACTCACCAATCAGAGTCTTCAGACACTGTCCTGACGCTGTGTCCCAGATACGACTACAGACAGACAGGTAACAGACAGACAGACAATAATCATCCTTCATTCTCCTGCAGGAGGTGTCTCAAGTGTGTGTGTGTGTGTGTGTGTGTGTGTGTGTGTGTGTGTGTGTGTGTGTGTGTGTGTGTGTGTGTGTGTGTGTGTGTACCAGAGGCCATCATAGCTGCTGGAGACGATGAGCGAGCCGTCTCTGTTGAAGTGAACCTGAAGAATATAAAGGCAGGGTCAGAGGTCAGAGGTCAGAGCACCATGTGACCACCTGAGAACGTCTTCATGTAAATCAGATCAATGACATCTCTTATTTCTGGGTCAGAGGTCAGAACCTACAGCAGAGACGGGGTCAGAGTGAGCCGGCAGAGTCTTCAGACATTTTCCTGTTTTAACGTCCCAGATACGAACACTCTCATCAAACTACACACACAGACACACACACACACACACACAATTATTATAGTATGAATACTAATAAAATCAGAAACACTCAGAGTGCGTTTGTATTGGTGTAGCGTACCGATCCAGAGACCACCAGGTTGGACTGAGGGTTGAAGTTACAGCAGAAGTCGTAGTTACTGTGACCCTTCAGAGTCTTTAGACACTTCCCCTGAGAGACAGACAGGAATGCAAACAGATAGACACAATATTCTTATGCAAAGAACGAAATAATTTCATAAAGAACATTTGCTGAATTTACAAGAAGGTTCAAATAATTCAGAATTTGTGGATGTAATGTCTTCTGAGCGTATGTTCTATTCACTGAGACACTTCCTGAGTCGGGATGTGGATTCTGTCGCCTCTCTTTGTTTCCAACAATCGGAGATCTCAGTGACGTTGCATCATATCCATTTTATTTTGTAATGCACAGCTTCAGTCTTACATAAACTTTCTCCTTATAGAATAACAAAAGTTTGCTGTGTGTGCGGTCAAAAGACAACCCTTCTCCCACCATGTCTGTGATCAGGTCGCTGCCCTCTGACCACCACAGATATAATATAATACATTGGGACAGCCGGGAGAAATTCAACCATACATCTCTCTATAAAAGCAAGGAATCTCTGTCTGTGTGTCTGTCTGTGTGTGTGTGTGTTCCTCAAATATCTCTGTGGATCAGGATCAGACTGACCTGAGAGTTTCAACATGGCTGCTGCTTGGTTCAAGAGTGTGCTATTTCGCATTTGTTTGGACTGCAATGATACCGTTAATAAATTATTTCATAAATGCTTTACAAATTCCGCGAGCATTGTCCACCGGAGCCACTACAGTCACGTGCGCACCAGAGCCAATCACTGCAGAGCCCGCCGCGACCCCCCACCTTAAGAAACAAGCAGATTTATACCTGCAGCGGCGCCAGCTGGACCGGGATTTTGCCGGCGGTTCGGTTCGTTCTGTTCTGTGCATCTAAACTGACTGTTGTGGATTAATGAGATTAAACAAGTCCTGACCGAGTCTGTTCAGGTCTGAGGAGATCCGGAGACGCGCAGACAACAAAGTGGAATCAGATCTGTGGATGTTCGTGTGTAGCTAGCGGCTAGCTAGCTGCTAGCCGCTAGCTACACGGCCCACCACCCGAGGCGACGGACTGGACGCATCGGCACGTCCAAAACCGGACTTAGGGTAAATAATGTCCGCCACGCTTTTTCGCGAACATTGCCATCACGCTAGCTTTGTGTCTGGTGCAGGAAGAAACGGTAAAAACAGGCTTTTGTCACGAAAGTGTCCAAGTAGCAAGTTTGGTTGTTGAGGAACAGGAAGATGTGGGAGGGACGTAGGCGGATGATTGACAGGCAACGACAGTCGGTGTGTAGACAGCGATACTGAGAGTTGAGAGATTTGTGACATTTAGCGTGTTTGGAGTGTGTAGTTAGTGTGTTATGTAGTGTCTGGTGTAGTGTGTTTAGTGAGTAGTGGAGTCGGTTTTTTGTTTAATGAGTCAGAATAGAGGAGAAGCTGAATATGGAGCAGGCAGTGCAGCTCTTCATTCAGCTGGAAGGAGCTCAGGCAGACCTGAGCATTGCCTGCATTTAAATGTAAATAGTTACATATAAGTTTGTACATTTTTTAAATGTATGCACATATTTAGCAAACAACAATTTATATTTGCATTATAAGTAAAAAAAAAAGTGGTTTGTTAAACATATTTGTGGTTTTCACAGTAAAACAATCTAACTTTTTCTACTCGGATTTTCTGGGTTTTTTTTGTGATTTTAGGTCCACTGTGTTAATACAGTTTGTCAAAATTAAAAAATAACTGTACAGTCACACATGTGAGGTTGTGCTGAAAATAATGACACCAAGTAAATAGTTTTTAAGGTGAAATATAATGGCAAAATCAAAAATAGTCAAAAACAGCCAATTATACCCTGGAATATCGGATTTCACAACAAACCTAAATATCCCTGACGTCCCACCTTCAAACACAGCCTCATTTGGCCATCCATGAAAAAGCTGCTTAACCTCCCACTTTTCTATTATTAGGGCCCGAGCAGGGAACCTGCAAGGACCCTATTGTAATTGAAATGATTTTTATTTTTCACTGCCTGAACATAACCCAAAACTCACCAAACTTGGAATATAAGTCACACCTGGCGAAAAATGTTATAATCTATTGTCGTCCAGAATTTCCACCACTAGGTGGCGCTGTTATTAAGGAAAGCGCGTTTTGGCTAATAACTCCCATATACTTTGTCGCACATTCAAAAATCTTATATCCACGCGTTCAGTGAATTGTGCTGAATCTCGTGGTATAGGCCACGCCCATTTCCGCCAACCGTTTTTTTTCGCTACGTCGCAAAATGTCGAAAACCTACTTTTTCGAACTCCTCCCAGGCGATTTCACCGATTTGCACGAAACTTGGCACACAGCATCTGTGGACCCTCCTGACAAAAAAGAATTTTGATAGGCCACACAATACTCAAGTTATTAAATAACAACTTCCTGCAAATTTGGTTACAAACAGGAAGTGTTGCATATCTCCACATTGGTTTGGTCTAATGACATGAAACTCAGGATACTACTTTCCCATGATCCCCTGAGGCCCTGTGCAAAATTTTAGGTGATGACCACTAGGTGGCGCTCTTTAAATTGATGTATTTTATATCTCCACAACGGTTCGTCGGATTAAGGCGAAACTTGGTACATTTATTGTCAGTTCCCTCCTGAGGACATCTGACAAAGTGTTTACCGATCCGCCACTAGGTGGCGCTCTGGTGTCAGTTTAATTGTATATTTGGCCCTGTGCCCACACCATAACACTTATGGAAATGAAATTCATAGAGGTGCTACAGAATGGCCCCTGTGAGTCACACACCAAAAATGACCACCAGGTGGCGCTATTTTCAATGTAAAAGCCTTTTTCGCTCATAACTCCCACCTAATATGTTGCACATTATTAATCCTCATATTTATGTATTCCCTGAATTTAGCTGAATTGTTTGGTGTAGGCCACGCCCACTTTTGCAGAAACTTTCCATTCGCAAAATCGCGACAAATGAAAAACCTACTTTTTCGAACTCCTCCTAGAGAATTTGACCAATTTGCACCAAACTTTGCATGTAGCATCTGTAGACCCTCGTGACAAAAAGTTATCAAAAGAATTTTGATAGTCCATAAACTGCCCGAAATATAAAATGACAAATTCCTGCATATTGTGTTGAAAACAGACAATCTTGCATATCTTTACAAAATGCTGTCTGATTATCACATGAATGGTGATCCTTGTGTGGTATGGCCTGATGAGGCTTTGTGTAAAATTTGGTGCAAATCGGCCAATAGATGGCGCTCTGGTCGCAGTCTAATTAGTTTCAATGGGATTAAATGGGGAAATCTTCAAGTCTTCTTCAAAACTCATCGACCTTCAACCTCTCCTTGTCCCTCATATGTTGAGCTAGACATACCATCTAACTTTTAAAGAGTCAGAAGACCTCAAACTATTGGGCATGTATTCAGTTTTTAAAAATCTTGTACGGTCTTCAAATCATCACAGTTTTAGTTTTAAAGATTTTTAGGCCGTCTTCTGATTTCATAATGGGTGTGTATTGCGCAGTGTTGGACATGTTACTTTTAAAAACTAATTAGTTATAGTTACTAGTTACTTCTCCCAAAAAGTAACTGAGTTAGTAACGGAATTAGTCCACTATAAAAGTAATTGGTTACTAGGAAATTAACTATTGCGTTACTGTTATTTCTTACCCCTTTTGAGCTCAGCAGTCATTTTAGCTACTTGGCATCTACATATGTATTTAGAAAATTTATTTCTTTGACCGGCACCTGCTCTCCCCGATATTTAGCCAATGAGTGCTCTGAAGGAGTCTGAGTTAACTGCTGATAACGGGAGCAAGTTCTCAACAACATACCTGTCTATCATTGCATTCAGTTCAGTCTGTGTCACAAGTTTTTGTTAGCCACACCTGGCCTGCTGTCATCATCAACAGCGTCAGCAACAGAGTTTTGTCCAGTGTTAGTTTTGTAGAAGCGTGTGCCACCGAGAGATGCTTCATTAGATCAGAGTTGCTTACAACGGACGTGGACAAAGGAGATTAAAGTAGTGTCTGTACTTCCACTTTGAAAACATTTACTTTCCCTCCGGACTCGCCATTGCCGCAGTTCCCCTCTGCTAGTTTGAGTGTGTGAGGCTGCTGTGTGCGTGTGTGGCTTGTGTGAACACCGAACATTGCGACTGATTGGCTTAAGAACTCTCACTCAACGTTAGAGAGGCAATCACAATCACTTATGCGGTTGTCCCGCCCCTCCCTCCTCCCTCACCGGAGGAAAAAAATACAGCTCTGCCGCTCCGGCGGCTGAGAGCCGAGTCGGATGACAACTGCTTCAATGATCAGCTTCAGTTTGTCACGCGCCACATTTAATAGTCGGTAACGGTAACGGCGTTGTAACGATGGAAATAGTAATTGGCTAGATTACCCATTACTGAAAGAAAGTAACGCTGTTAGTAACGCCATTTATTCTAACACCGTTATTCCCAACACTGGTATTGCGTGAACTAGAATGCGTGACATCATAGCTACAATGGAGAGCAGCTGGAAGAACTGGAGAAAAAAATTCTCTTCAGCTTAATTTGGATCCCACATCTTTCACTTCACACAGACAATGTATACATAGACATGTAGGAAATCTTGTTGGCTTTCAGCTGATGGTCTTATTTCAGATGTAGGACTTACACTTTTGGCTGTTAAACCCCCAGAGGGACAAGCACAGCAGCAACTCGTCCATGAGCTGCAATTTCCTCCTCTTCAGATTTCATCATGCAGCAGGTGACATCTCACATCCCATCAGTTAATCACTTCTTCTCTGTCCGGGCTGGATTCTCTGGACTTTTTCCTCTCCCAAGAGAACCACTGTGCTTGACAGAGTGGTGGCACACAGACTCCCAAGAGCAAACAGAGTATAAGATGGAACTTCCATATCTGTGCAGTGAACACTGTTTTAGCACAAACGTGACATCATCCAGTGTTTTGAAACCATTAGGGGAGTCTGAGCCTACCACTGTGCGAGAAGTTGGAAGGTTTGTGAGGCTACTGGAGGATGACTCTTTCAGCTTCTTCCTGAACCCATTTCATTGCATCATGCCTCGTGTGCACATTCTCTTCAGCCAGCTCAAGAGGCGGACCATCGACTCAGTCTTTGTCCGGGGAATTATGCAGCAGTTCACACAATTTTTCTGACTTCAGCGTACATTATTTCACACCGACAATAGCAGGCCACCGAATTATAAAGCAACGACTTCCTCAGCGTAAGGTGTTGCTCGAGCATGCCCCGACTGCGGCATGCATCGACAGCAGCATGCCCCGACGCGCGTGGACTGCGAGGGCCCGTTCAACGCTGCTTGCAGCTTTAATATTTATTTGTATTTTCTATTATTATTTTATTCCGAATATGCAAATAGAACACGGATTCCTGATTGCTATTTAACAAATTATTTGCACAACATAGTATAGAAATGAGGAAGCAAAATAATAATGAAGCACGGAAAAAAATAAATAAATAAATAAATGACATATTCGAAAAGGAGTGAGAAGAAACATAGCTTGTTAGCTCTCACCCCTTTGTCTAAATGAAATTAATATATATATCTACATACACATATACATGCATATATATACATGCATATATATACATACACACATATATACACATACATACATCCATATACACATTCTCTACCTCTCATCACCATGCCATATAAATGAATAAATAATAATCACCAATACTCATTAATGACCATTATCCATAGTACCTGCTAAATAACATGTGTTTGTACATTTTCTTGAACTAGTTGATATTTGGACTTTGCTTGAGTTCCTCACTTAGGTTGTTCAATAGCTTGACACCAGAAATAGATATACAGAAACCTTTCAAGGTTGTTCGTCTGTTTAATCTTTTGAAGTTATGTTCCCCTCTTAATTGATAACCTCCCTTCCGATTCCTAAATACATTTTGTACATTTTCTGGTTATTGTCTGTTTTTTGCCATATACATGATGATTGCTGTTTGGTAAGATACAATGTCAGTGAATTTCAGTAGTTTTGATTGTATAAAAAGTGGATTTGTATGTTCCAAGTAGGAATACATATTTCCTACAGGCACTGCACTAGTTTCTATAAATAATACCAAAATGATCACGTAAATACTCTAAGAACTGCCAAGGTAATTAAGCACACAATAATATCATGAAGGTATAATAGAATTAATCAGAATAAAGTAAAATGGCTCCAACAGTCGGACACATAAATATACATAAAGTATAAAACTCTGTGATTTTTAAATGGAGTCTGGTGCTGCAGATACAGATCCCAGGTTCAAGACCAGGTGTGTGTGTGTGTGTGTGTGTGTGTGTGTGTGTGTGTGTGTGTGTGTGTTTGGGTGTGTGGGGGTGTGTGTGTGTGTGTGTGTCTTACAGAGTTGTTGTCCCAGATCTTGAGTGTTTTGTCATCAGAGGCAGAAACCAGCAGGTTGGAGTCTGAAGACCAGGAGACATCAGAGATCCCCTTAATGCACACACACGTGCACACACACGTGCACACACACACACACACACACACACACACAGGATCAGAACCAGGTCATGATGCACACTGGGTTCAGGATCAGGATCAGGACTGATGTCTCACCAGTTTGTGTCCAACGATGGATTTCTCAAACTTTCCGTCAAATGCTCCCCAGATCTTTATCAGCTTGTCTGCAGCTGCAACAGAGACGTTACCATGGTTACCGCAATCTCACAGCACTCAGCATGGACAAATCAGCACTCAGGTGACAAACACTAACACGTCAGCTGGATCAAAGCGGTTGCTGTGAGACTCAGGGCCGTCCAGACGAGAACGCTCTTTTGCGAAAACGCACATGTATTGCATCGTTTTGGCCGACTGTCCACACGGATCCTGAAAACGCACTTTTTTGAAAACGGGTCTCGGGGCCGTCCGCATGGACGAAAACAATCTTTTCTTCCTCCGTCTTCCTCGGCATTATTTCAAGAATATTTGCGTCCACACGGATCCACTGAAAACGACCAAAAACGCTGTAGTTCATATTTCAGGTCTATAGGTGGTGCTTGAAATTCACCAAAAACAGAGAAGAAGACACGGAGCATGCGCATTAAGCTTGCACGCTGTAAACAAACAGACAGTAGACGGAGAAACCGAACACAACAAGAAGATGACAATGGCTAGTTCAAGGAAACCAGAATCGTTTGTGTGGACCGATAATGAGGTCGAACTGCTGCTGCCACTCACACTCAACTACAAGGAGAGGAAGTTGCAAGAAACTTACTTACGTCTCCTCTTCCCGTTTTTGGTGAATGTCAAGCACCACCTATAGGCTGGAATATGAACTACAGTGTTTTCGGTCGTTTTCAGTGGATCCGTTTGGACGTAAATATTCTTGAAACGATGCCGAGGAAGACGGAGGAAAAAAAGATAGTTTTCGTCCGTGTGGACGGCCCCTCAACCAGCTCTCTGCCGCTGTGTGTGTGTGTGTGTCTGTGTGTGTGTGTGTGTGTGTGTGTGTCTGTGTGTGTGTGTGTGTCTGTGTGTGTGTGTGTGTGTGTGAGTGTGTGTGTGTGTCTGTGTGTGTGTGTGTGTGTGTGTGTGTGTGTGTGTGTGTGTGTGTCTGTGTGTGTGTGTCTGTGTGTGTCTGTGTGTGTGTGTCTGTGTGTGTGAGTGTGTGTGCGCGTGAGTGTGTGTGTGCGCTCACAGGAGCTGGCGAGCCACTCTCCACTGGGACTGAACTTGACAGACGAGACGGCCTTCGTGTGTCCGGCCAACGTGAACTTCACAGTGTAGTTTGGTTTGGCTGGATTGGACTGGACACACACACACACACACACACACACACACACACACACACACACACACACACACACACACAGCAGATATGAAACACTTCTGCTGTTCACCACATCAGAGCAGATCTACATCAGAACCTTCTACACTTGGACTCTTCACATCGGAACCAGGTGTCATGGCGGTCCACATGGACACTGAGCTACTCCTCGTGACCTGGAAATCTGACCCTGAACACTTTGTTGGCTTCAGATCAACGTGATCATTTATCTGAACTGTAACAATAATAATAATAATAATAATAATAATAATAATAATAATTAGTGCTGGGCGGTATGACCAAAAATGTATTTCACGGTATTTTTCAAAATTCCTACGGTTTCACGGTATATGACAGGATTTTTTTTTTATGCATAATCAGGTGTTCACAGCATTTTCTACTGGTTGAAAAGGAAAAGGCGGCACATTTGCTGCAAGGTAAAGGCAGCACTCTGTCTATCTATAAGGGAGGTGTAATTTTCCTCTCTCAACCAGTTTCTCATTCCCTCTTTCCAAATAAGCGCCACTGGGGTCGCCGTAAACATGTGACGTGACGTGAAGCACGAAGTTGGGCATGAACAGTGACGTACAACATATGCATCGGAAGAAATGTGGCGACACTTGATAGATATACTTAATTATAGACCCGTGGCCCATATTCTCGCCTCCTCAGTCAAACACACGCCGATGTTAAACTCCCGCTATGACAGGAAGCGTGCAGCGGAGCGCTTCATCCCTCCGATAGCTGCCTCAAGCAACAGATAGCTGACAGGAAGCAGGTCGAATTTGTCCTCAAAATAAGCTTTACATTGCACCCCATTGGAGTTTAGAAATGGGTTCTTAGTGGGGGGCTTTTAGTTTGTAAGTAGCGGCCGTCAGTAGCTTGCCGCTATAACAACAAGCAGATAGCTGCTGAGATCCGGGAGATTCTAGCGTCTCCTGGATCTCAGCGGCTGTCTGCTCGTTGTTATAGCCAGTTGCTCATCTTGACATCCACGGATCAAGTGATGGACTGCAATGTCTACCCTATCCATCTTCACCGTAACTTAACCAGGGTATCTGCAGGTTTGAACAAGTCAAATTTAAGACTGTTAAAGACTTTTTAAGACCACTTTAAACAAAATTTAAGACCTATACAAAGTACGAAAAAGTAAGGAAAAATAAAGTCCCCAAATTACTTTAAAAAAAAACTAAATTTATTGCCATTCACAGAGCAAGTCGCTTAGACTCGACACAACATGAAACTGCTCACGTTAGCAGTAGCTTGTTCCTCTAACCGTTGTCATGGCAGCCCAGACGTGTTGATCCCCGAGTACGTCTGGGCTGCCATGACAACTGCAAGCGGAACAAGCTACTGCTAACGGCGAGTAGTTCAGAAACCTTCTTTTTAGTAAACTCTGTGTACACAAACAATGTTCTCAGTGCTCGTGTTCATGTGTAGAGACCCTGGTGATGCTACCAGCAAAGTTTCATGTTGTGTCGAGACTTCTTACTGTTTTAAACAGAGAGATTTTGATGCTAGCGTAAAAGTGCCCGTAGCACTCCCATTGAAAATGAGTTTTAACTGAAAACGAAAATACTGTAAATCTTAACAGTGCCTCTTTTGTCGTAATTATGCTTTTACACAAAGGTTTGATACATTCACAAAAAAAGCCTCGGTTACATTTTGGCGAGAGTTTCACTTTAAGTAGCATTAGTTTAGTTTTTATCTGGGAATTTTATTCAGTTAACCATAATCTATCTCTCCCTCTCTCTCTCGCTCTCTCTATTTATTATGTACACACACACACACACACAACACCAGGGTTATTATACCAGTGTGAACATACACACACACACTCTTTTTTAAAAAACGGTACACACTCACACACACACACACACACACACACAGTGTTCAAAATCGAAAGCACCTCTGCTTTCATCGTCAGAGTTGAGCCGAAGAAGGTTTGAATGTCGCTCGACTGTGAGACGGCAGAGGCGGCGCAGAGTTCAAGTCGAGCAGAACTGGACAACTTGGACCGGGAACTGGTGACCAAGGCGTACAGAAGTGTGTGATGACGTGACTTTGCTGGAGCGCGGTAAGTGACCTCGGCTTTAAAACGGAGAGAAGAGATGACGACGATGACAACGACAACGAAGAACAATATATGTATTAGAGATGGTCCGATCAGGTTTTTTGGGACCGATCACCGATCACCTAAAGCCTCACCGATCCGATTACCGATCGATCACGTGGAACGATATTATTAATATTTATATTATTTTACTCTTTTTTTTTTTGCATCTATCCACTGTGCGGTTAGACTCAGAAATGACATAGGACTGACGTCCGAACTCCATATATCACTGGTGAAGCTAATTTTCGAAGCGTCGTTCAATAAGCTTCCAATATGTGCATGCACATCATTGATAAAGCAGGCAGGGCTGTATCTGCAAAGTACTGGCTGCCTGGGACAACGTACCGGGGGTCGAGTTTAGCGACTAGTCTCTGAAATCCAAAACCTTCCACCGCGCTGAAAGGCTGCTCGTCCAGGCAGATGAATTCCATCATTCTTCTTGTGATTCCCATGGCCTTCTCACCGCGAGGGTTGTAGGGCTGCGTGCTCTCCAATGTTGTTTGCAGCAGTGCCTGTGGGGTCGGCGTTGTCTTTTTCTTTTCGCTAGTTAGCTGCAGGAAATCGTTATGTTAGCAGTGCATGCAGGCGGTGTGACCACAACACAACACTTCTTCTTTATTTTGAAGCGGCAGCGGTTTGGCATGTATAATGCGATCGGATCGGTGATTTTAACCTTTTATCGGATTTCCCGATCGATCATTTTTTTACCATATCGGCCCGATCCGATCAGT
The DNA here is from genome assembly GCF_900880675.1 of Sparus aurata. NCBI lineage: Eukaryota > Metazoa > Chordata > Actinopteri > Spariformes > Sparidae > Sparus > Sparus aurata. Next base: position 37,610,333 of record NC_044191.1, on the reverse strand, counting down.
TACCGATCGATCGGCACCATCTCTAATATGCATGTCATAACTAAGTACATTTCATTAGTTTTTCTTGTTGTGGGTTGTTACTGTTGTTCTTCATTGTCGTCGTCGTCTTCTTCTTCTCTCCGTTTTAAAGCCGGGGTCGTTTAGCGCGCTAGCTACCTACCCATAGGTACTGAGCTGTGTCAGTCAAAATCTAACTAGCCAATGGGGACGCTCTGCTGAAAAGGCCCGCCCACCCGAGAGGTTTGTGCCAAAACTGCAAACAAAAAGTCAGGGAGTGCAAACGAGACAGAACTGCAGAGAGAGCGCCAAGCTGAGAGTCAGCGCAAAAGTCTGAGCAGAGAGAGAGCAGCAGAGGGAACCGTAAACAACATAATGCATTATTAGAAGAGGAAAACACCAATATTTTACACTATTTGACAAATGATTTGATTGCAAGTTCTAAGTTTTATTTTTGAAATGAGTGTTATGTTCTCTCATATTCCTGTTTTTGTTTGACATTTAAGAAGTTTTGTTTTGGCACAAATCTAATTCCATAGGAGTCGAACCCGGGTCCGCTGCAGAGCCTCAGCACATGGGACGCGCGCTCTACCCACTGAGCTAAATGGCGCCCCGTGTTTTTCTGATTTTGTGTGTGACACCAGCGCTTTCACACCGAGTGTGCCTCAGTTGAGGGTCCTCTTGCAGAGCGTACACTGCGCCTCAAATTCATTATTTTTCGGTTTTTAATCAACTGAATTCTGGATGTTCAAGCCAACAAATTTAAATTTAAACTTTCTCATAGTTGTAGCAGATTCCACAGTCGAAGTCTTGAAGTGTACGCCGATAAATTCCGATAAAGTACAACACACGGAGCTGACTGAGAATCTCACCAACACATTTCCTCCAAACAAAAACAAAAAATCAAAAAAGGCGACGACGGGAGCCGTAAACGAAAGTACATATGTAAGACCTGACTAAATGTAATTTAAGACCTATGTTCAAAATATGGACGTATTTAAGACTTTTTAAGGCCTTGATTTTAGATACGTGAATTTAAGACTTTTTAAGACTTTTTAAGGATGCGCGGACACCCTGATAACACCAGAGCACTACTGTTTACCCTCAGTACGCATGGCCGTCGAGAGGGGCCACGATGGCGCCATTGTAAGATGCTTCTTCTACGCGCTGCCGAAACTTTTTTCGTTTTTCGGCTTGAATTCGCCTGCCTAAGACTAGGAAACGTGAATAGTTTTTCTAACATTGTAAAAAATAGTTTTGAGGCCTGTTGGTGAAACGTTGATCCACTTTTGTTTTGGTTTTTTCGTGGACTTTCTCTGTCGGGCTCCGCCTACAACAAGCCAACGCAGTTGTTAACCGTGACGTTGTTTGCTTGCTAGCTCGGCGTCCAAACAATTGTCAGTTAAAAACTTAACTGGTTCTGCTGTCGTCTACTTCAAACACTCTTTACTTCAGTGCAAGCTGCAGAGAAGAAGGTGGGGGAGCTGGCATCCAGAGTGAATCCCCATCATATGGATGCAGTTATAATGTGTAGTGATTGAGATCCTGACCCACCAAACATCCTGGAAAATGACTAAGTTATGTTTTTTGCGCTAAATTACATAATTACATAATCACCATCAGTAAACAGGACGCTGTCTGACTCTGTCACTCGCGGGGACGGAGGCCGTTTTCTGGGGGAAAGTTCCCTGAAGTCTCGGCCCGGAGAGCTGACGGTCGCGGTGGTTTATTTTGATCACACTCGGTGAGTTAAAGTTTTTGTCGGTGACAGACGCTGTTTTTCGGGCAGAAATGTGACGAAGAGTCGGGAGGACGGACAGGAGGACAGACAGGAGGACAGACAGGAGGACAGACGGGAGGACAGACGGGAGGACAGGCGGGAGGACAGACAGGAGGACAGACAGGAGGACAGACGGGAGGACAGGCGGGAGGACAGACAGGAGGACAGACAGGAGGACAGGCGGGAGGACAGACAGGAGGACAGACGGGAGGACAGGCGGGAGGACAGACAGGAGGACAGACGCTTCTCCACGTACAGCTGTGGTATTTGTTTTCCTCATATAAGTTGCCAAAGACAGTTACAGTTACTATGTTACTGTTGTTTGGTCCTGTAACGTTGCTTTGTGGGACATTTCTCTGTATTTAGTTGAGTGAAGGACCTGTGCAGTTATCAGACTGTCAGACCGACACGCCCTCGCTCCGCGCCTCCAGATTATCCGTTCACACTGGGACGGCTCACCAATAATGCGGCCCTGATACTACCTCCAGAGGCGGATCAGCGCCGGAGAGAAATTTCCCCCCTCTCCACATCTGAAACTTTCACACAGAGGCGGGTGCAGAGAATTGGTGCAGGATCCCCGCATGCAGTGTGAATGGGGCTAGTGTTTCCCCAATATGCATTCTGCTGCTGGATTTTCAGCGCCACCGCAAAATTTTGCAGACATGATTTTAGTAGGTTTAATATCGAATGGCAAATTTAAGTTGCACACAGTGAAAGCACTACACCCTAAGTTATCTTGAAATTGATTATTATTGTCATTACTGCTATTTGTATAATTTCTACAAGTCACTGTTTAAAGGAGTCATCACCCGAAAATCGCAATTTCTCTCGTTAAATCTTGCATATTGGTGTTGGACCTCTGTTGAAACTTGCCTGAAAAGCTGGAGTCTGAAAGTGGCTTATTTTTGTCGCTCTGGCTCTTTCTCCGAACAGGAATAGCGCACAGTAGTGCGCGTTCCTAAAGCAGGAGATTTTGACTCTGCTCCTGTGGTGACGTTACCACAGGAGGCTACTTGCATATTAAGCATCGGCTCACAGTCGTCCTCAGCCAGAGTGAGCACGCCGAATCTGCTTATTTCTCTGTCATTTTCACGCCATACATCGTCACCGCCAGCATTAAAACTCAGGTCTTATATGTAAAACACGAGTGTGAAAAGTAAGACGGAAAAAAAAAGAATTTACCATTCAGAGACGTCCTGCTGTAAACGTGTCTCTTCCACCGTCTCTGCCTCTTCACTCTCCCGTTCGGTTTCCGACTCCGGCTCGTACATAAATGCCTGAATTCCGTAAGGTTCGTCATTTAGTGTGTGCGCCATGACAGCGGGCTGTTTATGTTGTGGAGTCTGTGTGCATGCAGGCTCGCCCCCCATTCCGGCTCTGTCCTTCCTGCGGCCAATCAACGCGTGCCTCATTATATATTAATACAATGCACATCCGGACCGGTCAGAACCTCGCGCATAATCTCGCGTGAGAAAGTCGCGGTATGAAAAAGTGTCAGAACAAGCTCTATGTTTGATTTTTTTTTTTTTTTTTTTTTCTAATAAGTTTTAAGAATTGATCCAAAGCGATCCAAGAGGGACTGGATATGTAAAAAACCAGGTGATGACTCCTTTAAGTTGAGTGACTGAAATCCTCGTCATCCTATTCAAAGGCTGCAGCCGGCGACTCATCGAACCACGGTGAAGTTAGTTTCAGGTTGGATATTAACTCGGGTCCAGCTGAGACTTCACTGAGGTTCTGCCAGTGTGAGCAGCAGGAGGACGGTCAGCTCACCTCCAGAGCCTCGCGCTGAATCACTGAGACTGATTTAGGGACCGTCATTAAATTACTCAGCAGAAATATATTAATACAAAATAATTGCAGTTTTTTCAATATCTTCCATGTCATGTGACCCAGTGACTCCAAACCAGCAGCAGATTGTTTTAGTAAACTTGAGAAATGAGACACACTCATTGTTATTGTATTTTAGTGCTTCCTTTATTTTACATGAATATTAATATGCAGAAATTATGATTTTTTTTCTCAATAGCTTCCATGTCATGTGACCCACTGACTTCTGAATCAGATTCTGTTTCCATAAAAAATGTATAATAATAAAGAAAATAATGGTAAAAAAATTCTCTAATGCTCAAGAGGTTCACATGTTTTCAAGCAGCAATGTCAACTTCTACAGTATTTTGTCTCATGTCTTAGATTCTGATTCTGAAAATGAATTTAAAAGGGTTATTTTTCTAAATGTTCTTCCGGGGACCCCCCTAGTGTTGCTGGTTACCGACTCGGAGCATCACTGCTACAAAAAAAACTAGGGGACACACTGTGTTATAAGAATTTGTCGGGCAAACTATTCCTTTCTCAGCTGAAGCCGACAACGGGACAAAAAAAGAGACATAGTGGAGCCGTCTATTTTTTTTGCTTTTTAGTCCTTTGCCAATCACACCTATGAGGAAAATGATGGTGATTAAGATCTTCTCCCGTGTCTCACCTGGTCTCGCCGACTCTCTTCAGCAGACGGTGGACATCGCCCACAGACTGGGACCACAGATGAGCAGGGAGGGACAGCATCACCACGCCGCATCATAGTTCGCTTTTTGTACCGAGCTCACCGAGATCAAGTCTGGGCGGACGCAAAAAATTCTGAGGTCCTTAATCAGAAGAACGTGAATATATCGGAGGACTTAACTCAGCAAGTCAGGGAGGCGAGAGCGAAGCTGTGGCCGCTGGTGGAGGAGGCGAGGAAGCAGAACAAGAGAGCAGGCTTCAGCGGCCCTTTTGCTATTATTGGTGGTAAGAAGATCTCTGTGGAGGACTTGACATGAGGTATTTGCATGAGCAGGTGTTTGATTGTGGAAAATGTAGGTTATATAATAATCTGCATACAGTCTGAATCTTTCGTTCTCTCGATATTCTTGCCCCCTTTTCTGAATATACAAGATGTTTTCTGACTTGTTAAAGAAGGATAGCGTTCAGTCTCTTTACTTGTTCATATGCTTTGCATGTATATTTGTCCGTCCAAAAATGTTCCTAGAGATTTATACTTCTATATTTGTTCATAACACGAAGGTGATACCGTTTACATGGGTCAGTTTCTAAGATTGTTCACTCTAAGTACAGTTTTTGTTTGTGACTTCAGGTTTTGCACATTTCTCAACCTTTAGTAGAAACTACTGTTTAAGTAACATTGTTCATCAGTGTACTGTGTTGTGCGTGTATACGCATGTTCGTTATTCATTTTTCATGTTTTTCTCTTAATGTACGGGGAGTCCGAGATTTAACTAAAAGAAAAGCTTTATTTTTATTTTGTAGTTATCAAAATAAGGATGTGTATTTTTCACAGGAGACTCATTCTTCTTCAAAATATGAAGCACTCTGGCGCAACCATTGGGAGGAAAAGCTATATTTTCTCACGGTACTAATTTGTCAGGAGGTGTATTAATTTTATTCAATTGTAACTTTAATGGCGAGATTCTGTATACATATATGGGTAGATGGGTTTTGGTAGTAATTAAATCTGGGGATAATATATTTATTTTGGTAAATATTTATGGATTTAATACAAGGAACTCCAATGTCACACTCCTTAATTTTTTGTCTGACAAAATTCTGCAAGTAAGAAACAAATTTCCTTCAGCATCTGTTGTCGTTGTCGTTGACTTTAATGAGGCTCCAAACTTATGTACAGACAGATACCCTGCAAGGGGCAATCAAGACAATTTTAACCCCATTATATATGATTTTTGTAGTAAACTTTTGTTATTAGACGCCCTGAGAATTGTTCGCCCACATGAAACAAACCTCTTTACCTGGTTTAAAGCAGATCTCACCCAAAAATCTCTGTTAGTCTTGTGGCTTATTTCTGACAATTTGGCCTCTTTGGTCCGAACATGTAATATCACTGCTGCTCCCTTAACTGACCACGCTGGAATAGATATTTCTATCTCAAACTCAAATTCTCTTTGTCGCAGCAAACCTGGATACTGGAAATTAAATGCTTCCTTTCTCCAACATTCAGATTATCGGTTGGGTATTAAGCAAATCATCCACAAATTCAAATCAATGTCTGGATTTACTCCTATGTTGAAGTGGGAGTTATTCAAATGTGAATGTCAAAAGTTCTCAATACAATCTGGAAAGCAACAATCCAAAGATCAAAGCAAGACTTACGCTGATAATGTAAGAGAGCTGAAGGAGATATTAAATATTCCTGTTCCAAGTGATGAAGATAAACTGAGATTACACTCATTAAGGGAAAAATTGGATCTTTTTTTCCAAACGAAAGCAAAGGGGGTGTTGGTAAGATCTCGAGCCAGATGGCTGGAGCATGGAAAAAAGAATTCATCTTTCTTTTTTTAATTTGGAGAAAAAAACGAGGTGAAGCAAAAAAATTCTCTGCTTTATATATTGACAATAATCTATCTAAAAATTAAAAGGAAATATCTTCTTTTATCTCCAACTTCTATCAGAAGTTATACACTTCCTCATTTGACCCTCAGTCTTGTCGTATCTTTTTTGACAAAGTATCCCCATTTATTCCTAAAATCTCCAGAGAGAACTGTGAGCTTTGTGAAGGTCCGACTACAACAGAAGAATTACAGTCTGTTGTTTCAAAAACGCCATCAAACAAAAGTCCCGGTCCAGATGGGTTGCCTTATGAATTCTATGTGACATTTTGGGAAGATTTAAAACACATGTTGTTGGAAGTTTTTGTTGAATGCGCCAAAAATAATGAGTTAACTGTTTCTATGAAGGAGGCTTAATATCTCTCATTCCTAAACCCAGTAAAGATCTCCTTTATCTTGATAACTGGCGACGTATAACTTTGCTCAATTCAGACTACAAAATTCTTGCTGCACTGTATGCTAATAGATTAAAATTATGCCTAGAGGAAATTATTTCTGTAACGTAAACAGGTTTTATGAAAGGTCGGCACATCTCTAACAATATTCAGCTCGTTCTAGACATTTTAGATTGCGCAGATTTATTTGATGAAAAGTCACTGATTTTGTTTTTGGACTTTTGCAAAGCTTTTGATACTGTCGAACACTCTTTTATTTTTGAGGCTTTATAATATTTTGGGTGTAGAGAAAACTTCAACATTATTATAAGAACACTCTATACTAATATTAATAGCTGTGTATCTTCAGAACACGGTACTTCTCCTCGTTTTGTAAAACGTGGGATAAGATATAAGGGTGTCCGATTTCACCCTTCTTATTTTTGATAGCTGCTGAAGTTCTTAATTTATTTATTGTTAATTGTGTGAATGTATAAGGTATTAAGATAGGTGACAATGTTCTCACCATCAGTCAGCTGGCTGATGATACCTGTCTGTTTCTTTAAAATGAACTTCAAGTCCCAAGTACTATTAATAAGACTAAGTGTGAGATAATGACTCTACATGATTCTGAAATTCTTTCAATAGATGGCATAAAGGTGAAAAAAGTGGTAAAATATCTGGGAATTACAATAAACAGATCTACAGATGAAAGGATCTCTCAAAACTTTTTGCCAAAAATTGAAAAATCTAAATCAATTTTTAACTGTTGGTTACAAAGAGACCTTACTGTTATGGGTCGTGTTTTACTTTCTAAGGCAGCAGGTTTATCTAGATTAGTGTACCCAGCTTTGTCTTTATATGTTGATCGGAAGACGTGTGCAGCTATTGATAAACTCTTATTTAAATTCATTTGGAGAAACAAGACTGAGTATGTAAAGAGGAAAACACTTATCAGACAATACTCAGAAGGTGGTTTTAATGTCTTGCATTTTCAAACTATTAATAGTATATTTAAAATCACCTGGTTAAAACAATGTTTGGTACATAATAATACCCCCTGGTTTTTATCCCCAATTATCTGTTTGCCAAATGTGGTGGTTTAAAGTTTTTGCTTTCATGTAATTTTATTTCACGAAGTTGCGTGTTAAACTTGCCACCTTCCATAAACAAGCCCTGGACTCATGGAGAATCGCTTTCAAACACAACTTCTCCACACACATGTATCTTATGGAATAATCAACATGTTGTATACAAAAATAAGACCCTATTTTTTAAGGATTGGTATGACCAAGGTATTGTGTTAATTAATGAGCTTCTAAATGATACTGGGGATCTAGCTACCTATGAAGAATTCACCCAACAAAGAGCATTAGATATCTCTCGCTCTTCACATTCCAGAATACTTAAAAGTATACCTACCAAATTACTATCTCTAATTAAGGCGTCATTTCTGTATGAACCTTTCTCAGGAAGGATTCCCGCACTGTGGCTTGGTGGAAGGGCTTTTAAGGAACGTTCTTGTAATAATGCTCATATAAGGAGTGTTTTTACTTCTATTCATAGTCAATATCTCAACTCCTTTCATGGTTGGAGAGAGATGTTTCCCAACATCAGCAGGAAGGTCTGGACTGAATTTAACAGATTTCTTATCCTTGGTAAAGTTAAAGAAGTTCATATTAAACTCTTACATAGATACTATCCCTGTAATGAATTCTTCAACAAGTTTAGACCTGATGTGTCCCCTTTATGCTCCTTCTGCAAAGAAGAGGTTGAGTCTTTTTCTCAATTGTTTTATGGATGCCTCCATTCTACTAACTTTTGGACTCAAATGTATTTATTAATTTGGGAGTCTTATAAGACCCTGGTCACAATTACGGAAGATATGGTCTTATTTTTGAGTGCTGAATCTAATAATAAGGAAATTAATGATGTGATAAAATTGCTGTGTCTGCTGGGTAAATTTCATATTCATAAAGCCAGATTTCTTCAATTTATTCCAAATGAAACTTTGTTTAAGGTTGAACTCAATATTTTTTATGATTCTGTATGTAATGTACCTAAGAACAAAAAAGCTTTAAAGACATCGAGCCTATAGAAAAAAATTGTGGGCTGTACTGCCAGATGTACTGCTATTTTATTTGATGAATTAATTAATTTATTTATTTATCTAATCTTTATATTATGTGTGTGTTTGTTCTTATTGTGTCTTAATACTCCCTGTACATTTGTTGTTCGTCATGTAAGTTTTGTCATTTATATGCTAATAAAGTTTGATTAAAAAAAAAAAACGCCTGGGCTGTGTCCGAAATCACCCACTACTCCCTACATAGTGACTACACAGTGACTACGCCATTTTGTAGTGCTGTCCGAATGTCTAGTGGGGAATATTATCCCCTATATAGTGACTCAAAGTATCCCACAATGCATCGCGAAAAGTAGTGTACAACCGATGGTCACTAACCAAGCAATATTTACCATCATGCACTGCGCTGCGGACGAACGCATGGAGGTTTCAATTCACGTTTCAACTGCGCAACAGTAGTGACGTCATTAACGGCGCCGGAGTGTCCGACAGTCCGTGTTTCTTTCTGCCGTTTAGCTCACTATATAGTGCACTATGTTGGACTCACTATGTAGTGACCAGGGAGCAGGGAATGAGTGGGTGTTTTCAGACACAGCCAGTGAGTCCAACATACTCCAACACACTATATGCTGGAACGTAATCCTGCGTCGCCGCCATCTTGGTTGGGTCTCCTCACTCTAGGCTGGCACCAGAGTCAATTGGAATCAACGGAGAGCGAGCAACTATGCCCGTATTTTGTGCAGTTTACAGTTGCAATAACCGGCGCAGTATTGTTACCTGATCGCAGGGGATTAACTTTCACAAGTAAGATTGTTTTATTTTATTTTTTTTTAAATAATTTTTGTGACAGCGCCCTGTATCATAACTAAAGCTCTGCCGTTTGTAACCATGTGAAAATCCGGTAAAAATTTGGGGAGTTATGATTATTGTAGCTGTGGATAAACCTTCCTCAGTAGAAATAAATGCAGGGGGGGCATTGAGGACCCATCCAAGATGGTGGCCGCGCTGATACGTCAGCTCCAATAGGCAGCGTCAGTCTATGAGGCTATGAGGCGTCTACGTCTTATGTCTATGGTCACACCATGCCTGTTTAGAAGCGCAACATTGAAAAGGGTCCGGTCTGAAACAGTGTCGTGCGGCGTAGCGTTCCGAACGTTGTGTGATCAAATACAGCCGTATTTGGCGGTATATTAAAAATTCATATCATAACAAAAATATACACCGGTATTCAGTGCGAACCGGTATACCGCCCAGCACTAATAATAATAATAATAATGACAGCAGGGGAACATGTTTAATGTTTAATACCGAGTTTAACTTGACTTTTGTTAAAGCAGAACAAACTGAAGCTGGAGGTGATCACGTGATCAATCAATACTGAGGCATGGCCGCTGTTTGCTGCTGATGTTGATTATAGATCAGGTATGGACTGATGAAGCTGCGTGAATAACATAAACACTATGATGAGACACAGGTCTGGGCTAACTGTTAGCTTCCTGTTAGCTTCCCGGACTGTCCCGGTGGACTCACCTTGCTGCCGGTGGACTCACCTTGCTGCCGGACCCGGAGGAGGACGACGGAGGCGGCTTGACGTTCTCTGTCTCCGGTTTCTTCTCCTCTGTCGCCATGTTGTCGAGCTCTCAGCGGCTAGCCAGCGCTAGCTTCTGTTAGCTCTGTTATGATTCTCTGCTGCAGGACTGAAGATAAAGCTAGCTGCCAATGCTAACAGCGCTAACTGTAGCCTCTGCTGTCGGCGCGGGCTTCGGGTCAGAACCGGTTTGTGTGAACGTCCGGAACCGAGTGTGGACCGAGTCTGAACAGAGACCACTCAATGCTGGACCGGATCGTTACAGCAGCAGATAGAAGAGCCTGTTAGCTTAGCTTCAGACAGAATGTGCTGGACAGTACGTAGTTGTTACCACGCACGCGTGACAGATCATTCAGTCATACGGCGAGCAAAGAAGGCCAAAATAAATAAAATGAAACGGAGGAAATAACTGCTGTTATAAATGTATATTACTCACAGTGTGGGACATGACGTAACTCTGATCAGTTTGTCACATATAATCACACAAAGTGTCAGATAAACAATAACACATTAACACGTGACACACAGCAACCAATCACAACCATCTTATTATTATTATTACTATTATTATTATTATTACTAGTGCAGTGCCCGTAGGAAGCATGTATTCCTATAGAAAAGTAGGAGGTTCAGTAGCTTTTTCATGGATGGCCAAATGAGGCTGTGTTTGAAGGACGTCAGGGATATAATTGGCTGTTTTTGACTACTTTTGATTATACCATTATATTTCACCTTAAAAACTATTTACCTTGCCTTGTTTAGTGTCATTATTTTCAGCACAACCTCACATGTGTGACTGTACAGTTATTTTTTTATTTTGACAAACTGTATTAACACAATGGACCTAAAATCACAAAAAAACATAAAATCAGAGTAGAAAAAGTTAGTTTGTTTTACTGTGAAAACCACAAATATGTTTAACAAACAATTTTTTATTACTTATAATGCAAATTTAAATTGTTGTTTGCTAAATATGTGCATACATTTAAGGTATATGTAACTATTTACATTTAAATGCAGGCAATGCTCAGGTCTGCCTGAGCTCCTTCCAGCTGAATGAAGAGCTGCACTGCCTGCTCCACATTCAGCTTCTCCTCATTATTCTGACTCATTAAACAATAAAATGACTCCACTACACACTAAATACACAACACCAAACACTACATAACACACTAACTACACACTCCAAACACGCTAAATGTCACAAATCTCTCAACTCTCAAAACTCGCGATCTCTGTCGCTGTCTGTATCACCGCCGGCATCCCTCCCACAACTTCCTGTTCCTCAACAACCAAACTTGCTGCTTGGACACTTTCGTGACAAAAGCCCGTTTTTACCGTTTCTTCCTGCACCAGACACAAAGCAAACATGATGGCAATGTTCACGAAAAAGCGTGGCTGACATTATTTACCCTAAGTCCGGTTTTGGACGTGCCGGTGCGTCCAGTCCGTCGCCTCGGGAGGTGGGCCGTGTGGGTGTGCTCGCGGAATTGGTAAAGCATTTATGAAATAATTTATTAACGGTATCATTGCAGTCCAAACAAATCCGACGTCCACACCCTTGAACCACGCAGCAGCCATGTTGAAACTCTCAGGTCAGTCTGATCCTGATCCGCAGAGATATTTGAGGAACACACACACACACAGACACACACACAGACAGATATTCCTTGCTTTTATAGAGAGATTATTATTATTATTATTATTATTATTATTATTACTCCTCCTTGAACCGGCACCTTATCGTGGTGGAGGGGTTTGAGCACCTGAATGATCCGAGGAGCTATGTTGTCCGGGGCTTAATGCCCCTGGTAGGGTCTCCCAAGGCAAACAGGTCCTAGGTGACGGGTCAGACTAAGATCGGTTCACTCGCCCCTGATGAAAGTCATACTACCAAGGACGTGCACGTCGCCCGGATCGGCGTCACCGGGGCCCCACCCTGGAGCCAGGCCCGGGGTTGGGGCTCGCAGGCGAGCGCCTGGTGGCCGGGTCTCTGCCCACGGGACCCGGCCGGGCGCAGCCCGAACGAGCAACGTGGGCCCGCCCTCCCGTGGGCTCACCACTCGCGGGAGGGTTCAGAAGGGGCCGGTGCAGAGGGATATGGGTGGCAGTCGTGGGCGGGGGCCCCGGCGGCCCGATCCCCGGATGGTGACTCTAGCCATGGGGACATGGAATGTCACCTCACTGGGGGGGAAAGAGCCTGAGCTGGTGCGGGAGGTTGAGCGGTACCGACTAGAAATAGTCGGTCTCACCTCCACGCACAGCATGGGCTCTGGAACCCAACTCCTTGAGAGAGGCTGGACTCTCTTCCACTCTGGAGTTGCCCGCGGCGAGAGGCGGCGAGCTGGTGTAGGCTTGCTTATAGCCCCCCAGCTCAGCCGCCATGTGTTGGAGTTCTCCCCGGTGAACGAGAGGGTCGTTTCCCTGCGCCTTCGGGTCGGGGATAGGGCTCTCACCGTTGTCTCGGCTTATGGGCCGAACAGCGGTGCAGAGTACCCGGCCTTCTTGGAGTCCCTGGGAGGGGTACTGGAGAGTGCTCCAACCGGGGACTCCGTCGTTCTCCTGGGGGACTTCAACGCCCACGTGGGCGATGACAGTGTTACCTGGAGGGGTGTGATTGGGAGGAACGGCCTCCCCGATCTGAACCCGAGTGGTGTTTTGTTACTGGACTTCTGTGCTAGTCACAGTTTGTCCATAACTAACACCATGTTCAAGCATAAGGGTGTCCATATGTGCACGTGGCACCAGGACACCCTAGGCCGGAGATCAATGATCGACTTTTTGGTCGTGTCATCTGACCTCCGGCCGTATGTCTTGGACACTCGGGTGAAGAGAGGGGCTGAGCTGTCAACTGATCACCACCTGGTGGTGAGTTGGATCCGCTGGCGGGGGAGGAAGCTGGACAGACCTGGCAGGCCCAAACGTATCGTGAGGGTCTGCTGGGAACGTTTGGCAGAACCCTCTGCCAGGGAGATCTTTAACTCCCACCTCCGGGAGAGCTTTGACCAGATCCCGAGGGAGGCTGGGGACATAGAGTCCGAATGGACCATGTTCTCCACCTCCATTGTTGACGCGGCTGTCCGGAGCTGTGGCCGTAAGGTCTCCGGTGCCTGTCGCGGCGGCAATCCCCGAACCCGGTGGTGGACCCCGGAAGTAAGGGTTGCCGTCAAGCTGAAGAAGGAGTCCTACCGGGCCTGGCTGGCCCGGGGGACTCCTGAGGCAGCTGACGGGTACCGGCAGGCCAAGCGTGCGGCAGCACGGGCAGTCTCGGAAGCAAAAACTCGGGTCTGGGAAGAGTTCGGGGAGGCCATGGAGAAGGACTACCGGTCGGCCTCGAAGAAATTCTGGCAAACCATCCGGCGCCTCAGGAGGGGGAAGCAGTCCTTCACCAACACTGTTTACAGTGGAGGTGGGGAGCTGTTGACCTCGACTGGGGACATCGTCGGGCGGTGGAAGGAATACTTCGAGGATCTCCTCAATCCCACTGACACGCCTTCCATTGAGGAAGCAGAGGCTGGGGACTCAGAGGTTGACCCATCCATCACCCAAGCCGAAGTCACTGAGGTAGTCCGTAAGCTCCTCAGTGGCAAAGCACCGGGGGTGGATGAGATCCGCCCTGAGTACCTCAAGTCTCTGGATGTTGTGGGGCTGTCTTGGCTGACACGTCTCTACAGCATCGCGTGGCAGTCGGGGACAGTGCCTCTGGACTGGCAGACCGGGGTGGTGGTCCCCCTATTTAAAAAGGGGGACCGGAGGGTGTGCTCCAACTATCGGGGGATCACACTCCTCAGCCTCCCCGGGAAAGTCTATTCCAGGGTACTGGAGAGGAGAATTCGGCCGATAGTCGAACCTCGGATCCAGGAGGAACAATGCGGTTTTCGTCCTGGCCGTGGAACACTGGACCAGCTCTATACCCTCCGCAGGGTGCTCGAGGGTTCATGGGAGTTTGCCCAACCAGTCCACATGTGTTTTGTGGACTTGGAGAAGGCATTCGACCGTGTCCCTCGTGGCATACTGTGGGGGGTGCTCCGGGAGTACGGGGTCGGGGGCCCTCTGTTAAGGGCCGTGCGGTCCCTGTACTGCCGGAGCAGGAGCCTGGTTCGCATTGCCGGCAGTAAGTCAGACCTGTTCCCAGTGCATGTTGGACTCCGGCAGGGCTGCCCTTTGTCACCGGTTCTGTTCATTACTTTTATGGACAGAATTTCTAGGCGCAGCCACGGGCCGGAGGGGATCTGGTTCGGGAGCCAATGGATCTCGTCTCTGCTTTTCGCGGATGACGTGGTCTTGTTGGCTCCTTCGGGCCGGGACCTCCAGCATGCCCTGGGGCGGTTTGCAGCCGAGTGTGAAGCGGCTGGGATGAGAATCAGCACCTCCAAATCCGAGGCCATGGTTCTCGACCGGAAAAAGGTGGCCTGCTCCCTCCAGG
>NC_044191.1:37575685-37590685 GCF_900880675.1 Sparus aurata | reverse complement strand
GGGAGTTAGGGCTTCAAGAATTTAATCTGAAGCGAGTGATGGAAATGGGTGAGAGAACTCCAGCCAGGGTAGTAGTAAAGTTCTTAAGGGACACGAGGCTTTTTATAGGATTTAAAGTAGATTCGGAATTGTGTAGCTATATAGGATAAATGTGTGTGTGTGTGTGTGTGTGTGTGTGTGTTGTGGTGTCGGCCTGTTGTCTGGTCCACACTCCAGAGCAGAAGGGGCGGTAAAGCACTTTTTGTGCCGTGGCCATCAGTTCCTTTATGGCAATTGGAGGTCCCACTGATTGATTTAAAGGTTAAATTAGATAATCCTGAGTCAAATTTGGAGCATGGATTCCAGTGTCATATAATACAACGATATCAGGATCACATATTAATGTGTAATGATGGTTCAAGAAACAGGCGCTACAGGAGCAGCTTTTGGTGTGCAGGGATAGAATGCCCAAGCTTTTAAGAGAATCTCACATTTCCTAAGTGTGTTCACAGTGGAATTATCTGCAGTCCTGATGGCAGTGCAATGGACTGAGCAGATCCAGAACCATAAAGTGTTGATATGTAGTGACTCTGTGTCAGCTATCAATAGTGTTGGGAAAGGATCATCAAAGAGTCGACAAGACCTTGTATATGACATTCTTCTGGCAGTTAGAGATGTGAAAAGGAGAGGGGTAGAAATATCATCTGTATGGTCCCAGCTCATGTCGGTATTGCAACAAATGAAAAGGTTGATAAGTTGGACAAGGAAGCTGCTCAAAAGGAAACTATAGGTGTCAACATAAAGCTATCCAAGGCAGACGGTAAAAGTATTGTGTGGCAGGAAACATTAAAATGGCAGCAGCTCTGGGAGCAAGAAAACAAAGGAAGGCACCAATTCTCAATATCTAGTAGCGTAACTGACTCAGTTAAGGTTTGTAAAAGAGGAGGGATTAGACGTAAGGAAGAGGGTATTATTTCTAGAATGAGGATTGGCCACACGTTTCTGAACAGCACTTTATTTATTTTAGGAAAACACCAGAGTGGCTTGTGTTCATGTCAGGAAGCTGAGACAGCGCAACATATTTTGATTTCTTGTAGAAATTATGACCGCCAAAGACGAGAGCTACTCAGAGAACTGTGAGAAATTGGCTTAGAAGAAGTATCTCTGAAAAGTATTTTAGAAGTCAAGCGGGAGGAGAAAACGCTGTTTTTTCACATTCTTAAAGGGATAGTTGGTGTTTTTTGAAGTGGGGTCATATAAAGTACTATATGATCTATAGTCGATCTGTTTCCTGCCGTAATCAGCGATCAGCGCAGCCTCAGTTTGGAGCAGCAGAGAGCCGCTCCAGCCCAGACGCTCAGCGCTGTACTGCAGTGAACGGGTCCAGATGCGTATCCCTACACATTATCTGCAAGCGGCAAAATACAGTGCGAGGCCCAGTTGTGCAACTGTGTAGGGATACAGAGGTTCTACGGCTGAGAAAATGTAGTGCCAAAAGAAAGTGCAGTCTGACGGCGATGCAAAGCGGTGTGAATTTTCTCTATACCACGTACACTTGAACTGATATAGATTTTTTTAGGTGAGCCTTGTTTTAGGTGGTTGAAATTGGCTTTGTATCTGGACTCCGTTCACTGCTGTAGTATATAGTGCCGCGCACTTATACTGTCATGTGATGTTAGTGAAGTGCAGGCGGAGTGATATAAGTTTTGATGTGTCTAGTTCCCGGGCTACCATAGTGCATGTACTGCAGGCTACAAGTGTGTATAATAAAGTGACACCCATGGAGTTAAAGACAAGCCTAAGGATGTCCATTGTGTATGTCGAGTCACCCGGTCATGAAGAACTTATAACATGGTGTCAGAAGTCGGTCCAGTTCGTCAGTTTGCCGAAGTCGAAAAAACACCAGAGTTTTGCTAGCTAAAAGTTGTGCTAGCGCTAACGTCCCTCAAAGAGTGGGAGACGCACGAAGACCTGCAACGACAGGAGACGGTACGATGGAGCAGTTCAAACTACCATCGCCACTGGTGTTGTCAGGCAACTTGGGAGAAAACTGGAGAAGATGGGAACAGCGCTTCCAAATCTACATGACCGCGAGTGGTGCAGATGGTAAGGACCAAAAGATCAAAGTTGCCATCTTACTGCACGCACTAGGAGAGGAGGCTCTCCAAGTGTATAACACACTTAACCTTCCTGAAGAAAAGGCTGTGAAAGATGTTCTCACGGCTTTTGAAGCCTATTGTCTGCCCAAGAAGAATACAGTGTTTGAAAGACACCAATTTTGGGCGCACCCTATGACAGCCTCCGTCTCCATTGATAAATAAGTGACGGAGCTCAGACAAAAAAGGAAGGACTGTGAGTTTGGCGCCTCAGAAAACAACATGATCGGAGACAAGATTGTGTTCAGCATGAATGACCAGCGTCTTAAAGAGAGACTGTTAAGAGAGCCAAATCTTACGTTAGAAAAGACCATAGACACTTGCCGTGCTGCTGAGATCGCCAGTGCTCAAATACAAGCAATGAGCGCAGCCACTCAAGAGAGATTTGTGCATGCAGTGCATAAGAAAGAACAGGACAGTCAACCACGAAATAAAGGACCAAAGCAACCTTTTCAACACACACAAAGCATGGACATGTGAACATGTGCAGAAAATGTGGAAAATCACACCAGCCCAAATAATGCCCAGCATATGGATTTTCCTGCCACAAGTGTGGTAAACACAACCACTATGCAAAGATGTGTGGATCAGGCAAAGCACAGCATAGAAGGACAGTGCATGATATCAGTCCAGAATTTGACACTCTGTTTATTGGAACAGTGAGCATTGACCAGCTCAACTCCAGCCTTGACAAGTCCTGGTACTCTGAGGTAAGGGTTGACAATATGTCCATCAGGTTCAAATTGGATACAGGAGCAGAGGCCAATGTCCTACCACTGAGGATGTTTAAGTCCATGAAAAGGATGGTCAGACGTGAAAGGAGAGCACACCTGCAGCTACAGCCCACAAAAACAGTGCTGGTGGCTTATGGAGGGATGAGGCTGAGGCCAGAGGGGTTACTCACACTCAAGCGCTCCACACCCAAAGCTCATGCAAGTCTGCCGTTTTACATATCGAGACACCATCCACACCTATCCTAGGGGGTGAGGCGTGTGTAGACTTACACCTGGTAAAAAGGCTGGACATCGACAAACTGGAGGTGAAACATCCAACTGGAGGAGTTGATCGCTCAACACCCAACAGTCTTTGAAGGTCTGGGGGAGTTTGCCAGAGAATATCACAGACCCCAAGGCTATGCCAGTCATACACGGCTGCAGGAAAATACCACTGGTGGATAAACTCAGAGACACTCTTGATGACCTGTTACAAGCAGATGTGATTGCACAAGTGACTGAGCCAACACCATGGGTGAATAGCCTTGTAATCACTGAAAAGAAAGATAAGAAAAAATTGAGGGTTTGCTTGGACCCCACTGATTTAAACAAAGCAATACTAAGACAGCACCCACAACAGATGATGTTTTGTGCAAGCTTGCTGGTAAGAAGATATTCACAGTGCTGGATGAGAAGGACGGCTACTGGCAAGTAAAGCTTGACAAAGAGTCATCGCTGCTGTGCACATTTAACACACCGTGGGGGAGATATAGGTTCAAACGTCCGCCGTTTGGAATCAAGTCAGCAGGCGAGGTTTTTCAACAGCGCAACTGTGAAGCGTTCGGCGACATACAAGGTGTACACATCATAGCTGACGATATGATCATCGCTGCGGCTACAGAAAAAGAACATGATGTGATAATAGTCAGTGTCACCCAGTCATGAAGAACTATAACACTGCAGTAGAAAGCTGAGCGTCTGGGCTGGAGCGGCTCTCTGCTGCTCCAAACTGAGGCTGCGCTGATCGCTGATTACAGTAGGAAACAGACCGACTATAGATATGTACTTTATTAACCCCACTTCAAAAAACACCAACTATCCTATGGAGCCAGAACGGTGACTTTAAAATTTGGCATCCAAAAAAAAAATTGGCATTGAAAACAAAACCAGTACTGAAAAAAGAAAAATTGTCATTGAAACATTTGTATTGAAAACAGTTGTACTGGCATTGAAACAAGTATTGGCACTGAAAAAAGAAAGTAATTCAAATAATTCAAATCCGAAAATCTTATCATTTTATTTTTTGGGGATTTTTTTGTATTTTCCAATGACAATCTTCAGATTTTTTCTTCATGTCACTTTTTTTTCAGTGACAGATTTTTTTTACAATGTCAGTTTTTTTTCAGTGTCACTGATTTTCAGTTTCAACGTTCTGTCACTGTTTTGGCGTCGAGAGGGCGGGGCCTGAGGGGAGGGGCAAGTAGAGTGTGGTTTGCATATCATTTGAGAAGGTAATGGCAGCAGCCTGCGGGAAGGCGTGGCTGGACGGTCCAGCCATAATACCGTTGTACCCGGCCGTCTCTGGGCAACACAGAGTCCAACTACCTCACAGATCTTTCTTCAAGCTCTCTCCTGATGTGTCCAAGTCTCTGTGTATCTGGTTCTGTCCCGGAGCTCCCGAGCCCTGGTCTCTATATGCGTATGGAGTGTCGTAGTAGTACCGGGGCGCTCACCCTAACCCTAACTCAACAAGTCAGTGTGCAGGGAAAGTCAGCTGTGATTGTGCTACTGTGGTTCACAGTAAAGTACAACAGACGGCTGTAATCAAGTGACAGACACATATTTCCATAACTGACTGACTTTTCTCCCAGCACTCTCCTTTATTGTTCGGTCTCTGTATGCGTGTGCAGCGGTGCGGTGTTACAGAGCTCGGGGAGCAGACGGAGCGCTGCTGTCGGCGCTGCAGCCCCGGCTCGGAGCGACAGGCTGTTCTACTGTTGTGCTAACTGTGGCTAATGCTCCGTGCTCGGCGCCCGGTACTACCACCACACTCCGTACGCATATAGGAGCGGGGCTCGGCAGCTCCGGGACAGAACCAGATACACAGAGACCTGGACACATCAGGAGAGAGCTTGAAGAAAAGTCTGCGAGGTAGTTGGACTCTGGGTTGCCCAGAGACGGCCGGGTACAACGGTATTATAGCTGGACCGTCCAGCCCCGCCTTCCCGCAGGCTGCTGCCATTACTTTCTCAAATGATATGCAAACCACACTCTACTTGCCCCTCCCCTCAGGCCCCGCCCTCTCAACGCCAAAACAGTGACAGAAAGTTGAAACTGAAAATCAGTGACACTGAAAAAAAAATGACATTGTAAAAAAAATCTGTCACTGAAAAAAAAAGTGACATGAAGAAAAAAATCTGAAGATTGTCATTGAAAAATACTAAAAAATCCCCAAAAAATAAAATGAGACTTTCTTTTTTCAGTGCCAATACTTGTTTCAATGCCAGTACAACTGTTTTCAATACAAATGTTTCAATGACAATTTTTCTTTTTTCAGTACTGGTTTTGTTTTCAATGCCAATTATTTTTTTGGATGCCAAATTTTAAAGTCACCGTTCTGGCTCCATACTATCCCTTTAACAGACCGTCTGTGTAGCAGGATAACGTGCACTACAGCGCTTAGTCCCATAGATGGCAGCAATGCAACTTTTGACTGCCGGCTGCCGTAAAACCCCGAAGAAGAAGAAGAAGAAGAAGAAGAAGCCGCCAGCTGTTTGTCGCTCCTCCGTTAGTTTACAGTTAAAAACGATTTGTGTCTCCATGGCAACCCGCCGGGTGGTGCAGGTGTACCTGGACCTGCTGTCGCAGCCGTGCCGCGCGGTGCACATCCTGCTGAACTGCAACAAGATCCCGCACACCGTCCGAACCGTGGCTCTGAGGAAAGGTGAGCGGCTGACAGGCTAGCTGGTTAACTGACAGGTTAGCTAACAGGTTAACTGACAGGTTAGCTAACAGGTTAGCTAACAGGTTAACTGACAGGTTAGCTAACAGGTTAGCTAACAGGTTAACTAACCGTCCTGAAGTCAGTCAGTAGACTTCAGTGTTTCTACTTTCAGATCGTCGTGACCTTTGTCCCGGTGAACTTTGACCCACATATCAGCTCTTATCGCTGCTCACCAAACTTCATTCAGTTTATGACAGTTTTAAACTTTCTTATGAATAACTTAATAGTGATGCAAACGTGTCATACACGTCATGATGTTCTTCTGATGAATTCACTCATCAAATAAACACAAGAAGCGTTCAGTTTCATTAAAATGGCCGTTTCTATCGGGATCTGAAATTGAAGCAGGAGATTTAACGCAGTACCGTTTTACTGTGACGTAATGATGACGCCGAACTGAAGAGTTTGTCCTGTTGTTTATCTGAATATCTTAATAAAGTGAGTTCGTCGGTGTGGCTGCTGAACAGCATGCAGGGAACATTAAACAGCGTGATTTCAACCTGATCTTCACTGTGTGCAGGAGAGAACAGGACTCCAGAGTTCACCAAGCTGAACCCCATGAACAGAGTTCCTGTGATGGAGGACAACGGCTTCGTTCTCACAGAGAGGTACACACACACACACACACACACACACACACAGGTACACACACAGGTACACACACACACACACAGGTACACACACAGGTACACACACACACAGGTACACACACAGGTACACACACACACACACAGGTACACACACACACACACAGGTACACACACGTACACACACAGGTACACACACACACACACACAGGTACATGCACACACACACACACAGGTACATGCACACACACACACACACACACAGGTACATGCACACACACACAGGTACATGCACACACACACAGGTACATACACAGGTACATGCACACACGCACACACACACACAGGTACATGCACACACACACACACACACACAGGTACATGCACACACACACAGGTACATACACAGGTACATGCACACACGCACACACACACACACACACAGGTACATGCACACACACACACACACACAGTGTGGTCAGGATTAAGTGGTCAAGTGTGTGTGTGTGTGTGTGTGTGTGTGTGTGTGTGTGTGTGTGACAGTGATGCCATCCTGAAGTACCTGGCAGCTAAGTACGACGTCCCGGAGCACTGGTATCCACGGCAACCAGAGAAACGAGCCAGAGTGGACGAATACACAGCCTGGCATCACAACAACACACGGCCACACGCTGCTAAAGTGTTCATACTGGAGGTACACACACACACACACACACACACACACACACACACACACACAGATACTTACGTTTTTTCAGTGTCTCTATATTTGATTTTGTATTTGAATGTTGCTGCTACGATAGTCAATTAATTATCTATCCATCTAAATTTCCCTTGAGAGGATCAATGAAGACCCTACCCTAACCCTCTTCAGTCACACTTGTCTGTCTGTCTCCACCCGTCTGTGTCTCAGGTGCTCGTCCCAGCTCAGACCGGCTCCCCGGTGGACGAGGGGCGTTTGATTCGTGCACTGTCTCAGCTTGACGACACTCTGGACAAACTGGAGTCCATGTTCCTCCGCAGACAGCCCTTTTTGTGCGGAGATGACATCACTGTGGCCGACCTGCTTGCGGTCTGTGAGGTCATGCAGGTCAGCCACTCTGATTGGTTTACACATTGATCAGCTGTGGTGTTCAGTTATTGGTTGCTGGTTCTGAGTGTGCTCAGTGTGTCTCTGCAGCCGATGGGCGGGGACAGAGACATCCTGAAGGAGCGTCCTCAGCTGCAGCGCTGGAGGAGCAGAGTTCAGTCTGCCGTCAGCGAGTCCTTCGACCAGGCGCACGCCGTCCTGTATGCCCTGAGAGACCGCCGCAAAGCCAAGCTGTGACATCACACATATGGGCAGGGCCAACAGACACCTGCTGCCTGACAGAGGGAGGAGCCAATCAGCATCAAGAGAAACTGAGATGTTGACAACAGGTGTCTGAGTGTCTGCCCTCCTGTTTAATTAAAACACAGATCAATAATATGACTGATTAATAAGACTCACAAACAAACTGACTGTTTGGAATCACTGATGATTGATTGACTTGTTTCAGTTCTGATCACGTTCAGCGTGAGAAATGTATAAATCCTGACAGTGAGTTGTGCCTTATGCTGAGAGACAGACAGGTGAGGGGCAGACAGGTGAGGGGCAGACAGGTGACTGATGTGTTTCTAAATAATCATCAGTTTGATGTTTGTAAATATCTAAAATCATGTTTGTAATGAAGAGAAATAAAGTAGTATTTTTTGTCAGTTATTTATTGATTCATTGATTTGTTTCTCTGTCTGTCACCTTGTTGTCACCATGACAACAGGAACTCTGAGCTGATGATCTGGTTTTTAAGTTTGTTTCAGTTTCGTTGACTAATTGAAACAAGACAAACAGTTAAAAATAAAAAACTTTATTAGAAAATAGACTTATTTACAGTTCTTCAGTAGTCAGCTAGTATGGATCCGATTGGCCCTCTACAGTGGGGCAGGGGGCGGGGCTTGGCTACGTTTGGCCGGATGCTCCTCAACCTCTTCCTCGACTCGTCTCCTTTTCCGCCCGCTGCCTCCAGCTGTGGCTGGTCCCGCCCCTTGCTGAGTGGAGGGGATCTGGGTGGAGTTATTAATTCAGGGGAGGAGTTATTTTACTGACACAATAATTGATTGAATGAGTGTGTGTGGATATGGTTACCATGAGAGCAGCAGCAGCAGCAGCATCATCATCAGCGGGGTACATCAGTCTGTGAGCCGTCTGCACCATCACCTGATCCTGAACACATCACAGTCATCTGATGACAGCACTATGACATCATCAGGCCATAGACGACATCATCAAACAGTCCACCATCGTGCTGACAGAAAAGTGACGATATGTTTTGTTAGGTACCTGTAGCCAGGGATGCTGCAGAGCCGCGTCGATCGTCATCCTCTCACTGGGATCAACAACCAGCAGCTTCCTTACCACATCCTTCGCTGTAACCATGGAAACACACACTGAGAACTCTACGAGTATGACATGAGTATCATAGTAGTATTGCAGTAGTATTGCAGTAGTACCTTGGTCAGAGATGTTTCTCCACTTGGATGGAACCATGGTGAACTCTCCACTGATGATCTGCTCTGTGATCGAATGATTCCCAAAATCCTCATGGAACGGTGGATAACCACCAAGACTGAGAGGCAGACAGGTGGTGAGAGAGCCAGACAGACAGGTGGTGAGAGAGCCAGACAGACAGGTGGAGAGAGAGCGAGACAGACAGGTGGTGAGAGAGCGAGACAGACAGGTGGTGAGAGAGCGAGACAGACAGGTGGAGAGAGAGCGAGACAGACAGGTGGTGAGAGAGCGAGACAGACAGGTGGAGAGAGAGCGAGACAGACAGGTGGTGAGAGAGCGAGACAGACAGGTGGAGAGAGAGCGAGACAGACAGGTGGAGAGAGAGCGAGACAGACAGGTGGAGAGAGAGCGAGACAGACAGGTGGTGAGAGAGCGAGACAGACAGGTGGAGAGAGAGCGAGACAGACAGGTGGTGAGAGAGCGAGACAGACAGGTGGAGAGAGAGCGAGACAGACAGGTGGTGAGAGAGCGAGACAGGACAGGTGGAGAGAGAGCGAGACAGACAGGTGGTGAGAGAGCGAGACAGACAGGTGGAGAGAGAGCGAGACAGACAGGTGGAGAGAGAGCGAGACAGACAGGTGGAGAGAGAGCGAGACAGACAGGTGGAGAGAGAGCGAGACAGACAGGTGGTGAGAGAGCGAGACAGATTAACAACCAGTGAAAAACTAGAGACAGACAGACCTCCAGGTCAGTCAGCTGTTGATCAGACAGATGGACAGGAGTGAGACAGGTATAAACGGAGGGTCAGACAGGTGTCTGAGGACTGCTGAGCCTACCAGACGAAGAGCAGGACCCCGAGGCTCCAGGCGTCCACAGCGAGGCCGTACCCTGTGGTGGAGGCGTGAGTGAAGACTTCAGGAGCGAGGTAAGATGGAGTCCCACACAGAGTCCTCATCAACATGGCCTCCTCCAGGATCCTGGACTGGTTGAAGTCTGTCACCTGACACACACACACACACACACACACACACAAAATGGCCCTCATTTATCAAACGAACGTACGGCAGAAAACCGTGCGTACGACCATTTCCACACAAACTTCTGCATTTATCAGTTTGGACGTGAGCGGAAGCTACGATCAGATCTCACGTCAGGTCTGAGATCGTGTACTCAAATCTGAGTCTGTGGATTCGTGGTGCAGCAAAATCTGTCTGAGTCTGAAAATAACAAACCTCAGCTGTCATTAAGCATAAGCAGTCACATATTTAGATCAGATCAACAGATTCTTAAAACGAATAAAACAAAATAAAATAAAAAAGCCCACGTTTTTACTGATACCACTTTTTTGTAAAATAAAATCTGATGGCTAAATAGCCTAACAAGACAACTAATTACCGGAATACCTAATAACTCTGCTGGCAAACCTGCTACAGAGCAGGAACGCAGATTCAATAGTGCGCACACACACACACACACACACACACACACGGGTCACAGTGGAGCTGTTCGGGTGGCTGAAGGGCAGGTGGCTCCGTCTCGGACCAGCAGGGGGAGCTGCTGTATACCACAGAGAAAGTGTGCCATATTATGTTGGCCTGTTCAGTTTTGCACAACATGGCGTTAGTGAACGGAGCCTTTGATGTGCCGGCACTGCCAGGATTCCGATCTCCATCTCGGAAAAGTTTCTCTTCTTGCCAGTGTTTCTTCTCTCCATGTTTGACCTCAGTGGGCGTGGCCTCCAAACCAGGAATATTTAAGGGCGTAACATGTTAATGACGATCGAATTCAGCCGCCGCATTTATCAAGACCCGATCATCCGTACGCTGCAATCGGTCAGATACGAACGTTTCATAAATCACACGTGTGTCCTGTCGTTTGTGTGTCACTGTGGCAGCGGGGAGGATGACGACTAATGATGATGATGATGATGAAGGTGTGTGTACCTTGATGAGACAGATGTCTTCCTGAGAGGACAGCAGGACGTTCTCTGGTTTCAGGTCTCTGTGGATGATCCCGTTACTGTGGAGATACTGCACATACACAAACACACACTTACATACAATGGCCCTGTGTGTGTGTGTGTGTGTGTGTGTGTGTGTGTGTGTGTGTAGGTTTCCATAGAGACAGTGTCTCAGTCTCACCTGGACCGCTCTCAACATCTGGTAGAAGTAAAGTTTGGCCACGGACTCCTCAAGCTGCTGCTTCAACTTGACCCGATGAAACAGCTCCCCCCCCCTCCATCCTGACACACACACACGCACGCGCACACAGACACACACACACACACACACACACACTTTGTCTTCTGATCAACAAATCAACACACTCTCTTATTGTCACCATGACAACAGTCAGGTGCAGGCAGGAAACACAGATGTCAAATAAGAAGAGACAAAAAAAAAAAAAGGGGGCTCCTTTAAACTCACAGCTCCAACACAATGTAGTAGCTGTCCTCCGTCTGGTAGAAGTCCTCCGTCCTGATGAGACAAGGCTGCAGCTCAGAGGAGACGAGGAGAGGACAGGAGGAAACAAGGAGACAAAGAGAGGAGAGGAGGAGACAAAGAGAGTCCAGTTAGTCCAGATCTAAGAGTCAGTCTGTAGAATGCTTTTTCTTCTTCGGTGGTGTCAGACTCACATGGTCAACTCTCTGCAGGATCTCGATCTCTGTCTTTGCGTTTCGTGTCGCTGTCTGTGATTGGACAAAAATAAACAGGTCACATGACATCATCTCAGCCTGCCATTGGTCCAGAGGAACATGAAAATTCATCTCATGTTGAGACTCCATATTTGTAGTTTTGTATCTTCTGATTTCTGCTACAGCTGTCACAGGATGGAAGGACAGATGGAAAGAAGGAAGGAAGGTAATGAGAGAAGGAAGGAAGGAAGGAGGGAAGATAGATAGAGACCTCTCAGCCAATCAGAGAGCAAATGAGATGACTCACCCCTTCAGACTGAAAGTTCTTCTTGTTTATGATTTTAACCGCAAACTTTCTGCAGGTGGAGCGCTCGAAGGCCAGCTTCACCTCCCCACACACACCTCTGAAACACACACACACACACACACATGCACACACAACAACACATGCAAACAAACACACACAGACACACACACACACCAGTAAAGTAACTGATCAATATATCAAGGTGTATAAACTGTGAGTCAGCTGATCGTCATATCGCTGTTTTTATCTGATTGATGAGAAAATCAATTCATTTAAAAATGTGATGCAGCATGTAATCTGTAAAGTAACTAGTAACTAAAGTCATCAGATAAATGTAGTGGAGTAAAAAACTGTTTGAAAATGTTTTAGACGCAGGAAGTGACATCACAGTGTCAGACTCACGTGCCGATCCGTCGTGTCAGCAGATATTTCTCCTGAAGCTCTTTAGGTAAACAAGACTGATCGTCTGACATCAGATCAATGAAGACAAAGACTGCAGACAGGTCAGACAGACAGGTCAGAGAGACAGACAGGTCAGAGAGACAGGTCAGACAGACAGGTCAGACAGACAGGTCAGACAGACAGGTCAGAGAGACAGACAGGTCAGACAGACAGGTCAGACAGACAGGTCAGAGAGACAGACAGGTCAGACAGACAGACAGGTCAGAGAGACAGACAGGTCAGACAGACAGGTCAGACAGACAGACAGGTCAGACAGACAGACAGGTCAGACAGACAGGTCAGACAGACAGGTCAGAGAGACAGACAGGTCAGAGAGACAGGTCAGACAGACAGGTCAGACAGACAGACAGGTCAGAGAGACAGACAGGTCAGAGAGACAGGTCAGACAGACAGGTCAGACAGACAGACAGGTCAGACAGACAGGTCAGACAGACAGACAGACAGGTCAGACAGACAGGTCAGACAGACAGACAGGTCAGACAGACAGGTCAGAGAGACAGACAGGTCAGACAGACAGGTCAGACAGACAGGTCAGACAGACAGGTCAGAGAGACAGACAGGTCAGACAGACAGACAGGTCAGAGAGACAGACAGGTCAGAGAGGCATGTCAGAGAGAGAGACAGACAGGTCAGACAGACAGACAGGTCAGAGAGACAGACAGGTCAGACAGACAGGTCAGACAGACAGGTCAGAGAGACAGACAGGTCAGAGAGACAGACAGGTCAGACAGACATGTCAGAGAGAGAGACAGACAGGTCAGACAGACAGGTCAGAGAGACAGGTCAGACAGACAGGTCAGAGAGACAGACAGGTCAGAGAGGCATGTCAGAGAGAGAGACAGACAGGTCAGACAGACAGACAGGTCAGAGAGACAGACAGGTCAGAGAGAGACAGGTCAGAGAGACAGACAGGTCAGAGAGACAGACAGGTCAGAGAGAGACAGGTCAGAGAGACAGACAGGTCAGAGAGACAGACAGGTCAGACAGACAGACAGGTCAGTGAGACAGACAGGTCAGAGACAGTATTGCTGCAGTATTCTGACCTCTGTTGCGCTGCTCGGACAGAGCCAGCACGGCGTTGTTGACCAGAGGAAGCTTCTTGTCTTTTCCGATCAGAATCCCGTCAACAAACGTCCCGTTGTTACTGTAGTCCTCCACAAACACCTCGCTGCCCTCCTGACACACACACACACACACACACACACACATTAGGCTGTTGTTGCTCATTTACCATTCACTGGTGAACAGGAAGTGACCTCACTCTGTAGATCCTGAAGTGTTTCTTGCTGTAGATCCGGAACTTTTTGGACCTTCTGTCATCTGGATCATCGAGCACATAGTTACACTTTGAGTCCCGTCCAAACAGGTACTGGTCCTCGATACAGTCTGCACACAAGCAACAAACATAATAACTGAGCAACAGTATCAGGACTCACATCAGAACCAGCAATGTACCTGGTACCAGGACAAAGGTCTCTCAGGATTTAGTCAGCATGTGAGCTAAGAACCGGTCTCACCATGGCTCCTGAAGCCTCGGGCCATGGGCAGCAGGCGGCCCCAGGGTTCAGCCTCGGGCTCCTCGGGGACGGACGGCAGAGTGACGGGGAGGGTGTCCACACTGCTCAGCGTCCCCGAGCCGCTGGACGACTGGCTGGCTGAGGTTGGCCCGCTGGAAGAACTGGAGCCAGTCTGGGACTGACTCTTAGACTGGGATGGGGACTGGGTAGACTGGGTGGACTGGGACTGGGACTGGGCCTGGGATGGGGACAGGGTGGACTGGGATTGCTGCCCCTCCTGTGGACTCTCTTCAGACATCCTGCAGCTCTGCAGATCAGACACATCGAGTCTATAGTCAGATTGTAGACTCTGGATCTGTCAGGTTTCACAGCTGCACAAAACTACTTTTACAAACTGTAACATTTAAAACCAACTGTGCAACAACTGATCATCACCGACACATGAAACACGATCAGAACTGGTCTCAAGCATCGAATGAGTCAATCTTCAGTTCGGCACAAACTAAACATGAAACAGCTCAGAACTTTTACTGCAGAACCTTATTAACGTGGACCCGTCTTCAGTCAGTGAGATGTTTCCACTCGAGACTGACAGTACCAGAGCTGGAGGTCTGATCCAGGTGAGGAGACTGAATATGAACCAGAACAAAACGATTCGGTTTGTGATCCTGCTCCACATCCGCTCCCAACCCGCCGAACTGCTTCACCGCTGGGTTGAGCCGGGCCGAGCCGAGCCGAGCCGAGCCGGGCCGAGCCTAATTAATGCACCGACATCAGAGAGACACTCACCGGAGAAGAGTGTCGCTGCAGCCGGACTACCTGCCGGGTCTCTGCAGGCAAACCCACCGGACCGAACACCTAAACCGGGACACGTGTAGGACGTTTTTTTCCGTGCAGTATACGTATTTCCTTGTGCCGTATTTTCCTCTAGCGTCACGTGACGGTCCCAGCCAATGAGAAGTTAGAAGATCGGTCACGTGCGTTCGAAGCTGTCGGTTGAGTTTCCGGGTCTGATTCTTGTCCATCAGAAGGAGCTGATGATCAATAATGATCAATAAGTGACGGAAGACTGTTGGTGACGAAGGGACTGAAGCACCTGTCTGTCTGTCAGTC
>NC_044191.1:37556040-37575185 GCF_900880675.1 Sparus aurata | reverse complement strand
TGTTGGTGGTGCTGTGTTGTTGGTGGGGGTGCTGTTGTTGTTGGATAAAGGACCTGACAGTCTGCAGCTGTTTCGCTATGGAAGCCCGTTTGTGCCAGTTAAAGAAACCAAAGATGAAATAATGAGACTTCTTTCTCATTTCATGTTTTATTTATTAAAGTGTCTGAAACTAAGATATTTTTATTATCTCATATTTTGACCTTCATCGTTGAAACTTTTTTATCTCACAATTTAAATGTATTTTTTAAATCTCATAATTATGACAAGTTTAGTCGTCTTCTTATTTTGTGTTTAACTGGAGGAAACGCTTGTCTGTGTTTCTCAGTGTGAACGGATCTGTTTGTTTTAGAGCTGTAGAAATATTTATGTTATTAATGAATTAAAATAACTCAACATGTCTGCAGCTGTGAGATGTCTACAGGACTGTAGACGTCTCACAGCTGCAGATGAGCTGAGGACGTCTCAGATGTTTGACGTCAGAAAGTCGCTCTGTGCTGTAATGCTGCTGCTCTTGTGTCCCTCAGCGGATGAGGAGGTGGAGGCTGAGGAACTGAACCCCTTCTCCTTCAGAGAGTTTCTACGCTGGAAGAACCAGGACCCAGACCTGGAGCAGGTCCCAGAACAAGACCTGGACCAGGAGCAGACACACAGAGAGGTACTGAATCTACCTACACAGAGAGCAACAGAAGAAGAAGAAGAGGAAGTACACCGTGTTCATTACAGCTGTCTCTCTGACCTGTCTGTCTGTCTGTCCGCAGGCCAGCAGCTCTCAGAGGTTGTTTGACGTTGTGACCTTTGACCCTGTAGTCAGGACCGGGTTTTTCTTGGAGCCCTCTCTGGCACCACAGGTAGTGTGACATCATCAGGGACATCATCATTGGTACTTAGTATTAATGTATTTATTTGCAAAGGTTTTATATTATTTCATAGTTTTTATCAGGTCTGTTTTTCTGTTTTTTAAAAGTATTTACGTTGATAAGCTGACAGGATGTAACATGTCTGTCTGTCTGTCTGTCTGTCTGTCTGTCTGTCTGTCTTATAAGGAGGAGGAAGATTGGGGGCGGAGCAGCTTCCAGTCAGGTGTGGACAGCACCTCATCCATCTGTACAGAGGAAGAGGAGGAAGAAGAGGAGACCAGGTGAGTCATGTCTGCTGCTTACTGATTGGTTATTGATTTCTTCAGGTAGAGGCGGAGCATAATAAGGTCATCCCTCAGTGAAAACAGCAGAAGTGATGCTGGCGGCTGATGACGTGAAGTCGCATCAGTGTGTATCTGTTCCTCCTGTACGCAGACGATGCACTCAGTGTCCAGAGGCCTGTACTGTGAAGGGAGCTCAACATAGCCAGGCTTTGTGCTCATGATGCAGCTCAACAAAGCCCCGAGTCCCCAATCAGAGTTAAACGGTACTGCGACGGTCGTTATCAACTTCATTTGTCAAGTCCGGTTCTCTGCTTTGTGCTCTGCTCGTTCACATAAAAGGGGGCGTTTGACGTCATATTATTCTACTTCCGTGTGAAAACGGATCGATCCCGGGCCACATATTTTACTCAAGATGAGCAGATTCTTATTATGCAGGACTATGAAGAATTCAAAGAAACCATCACGGCAAAAAGTAACACTGTCGCCGCCAACAGAGCGAGGGAGGGCTGCTGGCAGAAAACTGCTGACCGTGTAAATGTGTAAGTTAACAATGATTAATATCATGATCAATATTATATTAAGCCCTTAGTGTTTTCATTTCTGAAAGCTCAACATTGTGCAACTTTTACATATTAACCCTCATCCATTTAAAAAATAAATAAACTGAAGCAACAACTCTCTTTTTTCATTTTTGAATGATGTCTGTATTGTTTTCACATTTTACTGATCTCAGTTATAGAATGCACGTGTGTGTTTTATTGAAAGCGAGGCTGAGTGTGCGTAGGCTATAAATGTTCAGTGTTTTTTATTGTATCACTGTGTCGGGATGAACAAGCAAATGTAGCTACTGTCCCTGTACAATGACAATAAAGAGCTTTCTGACAGTGAAAACAGCTCCAGCCTGTCAGATTTGTGTTTGGGCGTACACTGCCCTACAACGGGTGAAACATTGATCAGTTCATCAGTTTATTCATGGACACATCAAAGAAATCATTAACTTTACTCATTATCTGTGACAAATGAATACTAGGTTGGCCTAATTAATATTTCATATTGCATTTTATTAAGATGTGGAAGCAGCAGTCATCATGGTAACTTATGTTTAGCTCATAACCTGACCAGGTTATGAGCTAAACATAAGTTACCATGGTGATCTAGCCGGGTTAAAAGAGAGCCACCTTTGTAGTTCAGGGAAGCCTGGCTTTAGACTCAACACACCTGCTAACACACTAAACTGGCTTCGCAGTACAGGCCTCTGGTCATCAGCAACACCTGGAGGCATTTAACTCACCTGCAGCAGGACTATAACAGAAACACCTCTCTGACATCAGAGCAGCTGTTCCTAATAAAGTGCTGTAACATTCAACATGTGGGAATGGAACAGGTTCTCCTCCAAACCTGAAGACCAGCAGGGAGCAGGAGGAGCAGGAGGAGGAGCAGGAGGAGGAGCAGGAGGAGCAGGAGGAGGAGCAGGAGGAGCAGCAGGAGAGAACTATGAAGGAGATGATGAGACCTCCATAGCTGAACCAGTCATCTCCTGCAGGAGGAGGAGTGGGAGGAGCAGTCAGATACAGGTAACAATCACACACACACACACACACGGGTTAGGGTTCAACACAACATCAGTTAACGTGTGTGTGTGTGTGTGTGTGTGTGTGTGTGTGTGTGTTGCAGTTGAAGGAGGAGAACCTGTCCTTGAGGAGGACCATCAGGGAGCTCCAGAGGAGATCAGAGGTTAATGAACACAGGTGAGCATCAGCCAATCACATGACAGCACTAACCCCAGCAGTCAGCATATTTACCCATCATGCCTCTTTGCTCTGTCATGTCATTCAGAGTGATGGAGCTGTCAGAGGAACTGCTCCAGAGGAGGCGTCGGGAGGAGAAGGAGGCTCAGGATCTAGAAAGCATGGTTCACTCAGTAGAGCAGAACCTCCACCTGATGACGGTGGGGATGCTAACAGAAGCTAACAGATGCTAACAGACGCTCCACCAGATCAATAACTCAGCTGATTATTGTTGTATGATGCATGTGTGTGTGTGTGTGTGTGTGTGTGGGTGCTTGCGTTACAGAAGCGAGCGGTTAAAGCAGAGAACAGTGTCTCCAAACTGAAGGTGGAGCTGCAGCAGCTGCAGGTACAAAGTTTGTCCTCTGAGGACGACAATGTGAACATGTCGTCCAGAGAGCACGGATAGTTTGAAAGAGGAGTAAAAGAATCCATCGGTGTCAAACAGCGTGTGAGGAACAGCTATGGCGTCATTTCAGTGCCAAAATCCGCTACATAATGACCACTCGCCGTCACTTGCCTTTCCTGAGTTTTGGCACTCTGACAAATATACATTTCTGCAAATGCATTTTCATTTAAACATCAGTCGCTTCCATAAGTTGCAGCCAGTACACAGGTCAGGGTTAAACAGCCTCCCTGCTGTTAGCCATTAGGTCTGATGTGTGTTGTTGTCTTGTTAACATTTACATAATGTAGCGCTCAACAAAACAATCTGCTTATGGTAGGCCCATTCATATATTAATGTTACTCCATGTGTCTGAGAATCACATGACGTGTACCGTCACGCCTCTTTAGGAGCCGCAGCGCCGCCTTTCTGTGTGAAGTACACACGTGAAGGCGGAGATGCTTCGCTCTGTGTCAATCACCATCGGCGGAGAATTGGCGAACCACCGCTCCGGAGATAATGTGGAGACGCTGTTTAAAAAGGGCTACAGAGTTTATAAAGTGTCTCCAACTCAACAACTCACTAAACTGACACATTTGTTAAGGGAGTCTGGGGACTTTCTCCACGGGGACAAAGAAGTAGCCTATATTGTTACTGTTTAGTGTCTTTGTAACATGTGACATGTTTAGATCAATAACATGTTTCTTCTTTCATAAATGGAGTGTAAATGGTGACATCAGTGTAAACAGTGTGTTCAAACAGCTGATCAATGTTGGCAGGTAAGACTTTAGCACTTAGACACAGAAGCAGACAGGCTGGTACAGACATGCTGCCACAAACTGACACTTTTTACAAGGAGACAAACAACTTCAGCTGAAAGATTTAATGCTGAATTTACAACAAGGACACAATGAGTTACAATTTGAACAAACTGACAGATAATTGAATGAGTACCTGTGTGTCAGGTGTGTGTATAAATGTTACCTGTGTGTCTCAGGTGGAGGTAGACTCTCTGCGCTCAGAGAACGACAGTCTGAAGGCTGCTGAGTCTGAAGTCGTCATGACAATGAGACACAACGCACAGGTGGCATCTGAGTACCTGAACAAGACTGCAAGCCACGCCCACTCCTCCATCCGGTAAGTATCTGTGAACAGGTGTGTGTGTGTGTGTGCGTGTGTGTTGCAGTTGAAGGAGGAGAACCTGTCCTTCAGGACCATCAGGGAGCTGCAGAGGAGACCACAGGTTACAGTGTTAGCATGCTATTGTTTAAGTGTGTTCAGTGTGTTGTGGTTAACATGGAGCTGAGGGTCCACAGAATAAACATTTTTAACTCTAATGGTCTCTCTCTCTCTTTCTGTCTGTCTGTCTCTCTCTCTGTCTGTCTGTCTGCAGTCAGCTGTTGGGGGAAGCAGAGACTCTCGTTTTGGTCTCTCAGCTGCTGCAGTCCATCGACAAGATTTCCAACCTGGACTCAGAGTCCTGAACTCCTCCAGACCCTCAGACCTGGTCTGAAAACATAAACACTGAGTCATTAAATCTTAAGTTGAACTTTAAATCATGTATCTGATTATTGTTATTGGTGATAAATTCACTGTTTTTTTAAATAAATAACGTTGTTAAGTCAGTTTGTCTTTGAGTCTGTTTTAAGTGAATGGTTTGATTGGTCAGGAAACCTTCATGTTCTGATGGATGTTGGTCGCGTGTTCAGCACCGAGCTGGAAGAAGTTGTTAGCTTAGTGTAACCCACGATAGTGACTTGGAGAAAAAAACAAAACTTACTACAAGAGTATTGCAATATTGTTATTTCACTCAGAATAACACAAGAGTTGTTTAAATAATGGGATATCCCGTATCACACAAAAGATTGAGAAGCTATCTTGGACCAATCAGAGACGACTGAATGCATCTATTCCCGCCCCCCCTGCTCCCGTGTTGTGTGTGTGTGTGAAGAGATAGACGGCCTTGTGTCGGGGCACTGATGCTAACAGGAGCACTGATGCTAACAGGAGCACTGATGCTAACAGGAACACTGATGCTAACAGGAGCACTGATGCTAACAGGAACACTGATGCTAACAGGAGCACTGATGCTAACAGGGGCACTGATGCTAACAGGAGCACTGATGCTAACAGGAGCACTGATGCTAACAGGAACACTGATGCTAACAGGAGCACTGATGCTAACAGGAACACTGATGCTAACAGGAACACTGATGCTAACAGGAGCACTGATGCTAACAGGAGCACTGATGCTAACAGGGGCACTGATGCTAACAGGAGCACTGATGCTAACAGGAGCACTGATGCTAACAGGAGCACTGATGCTAACAGGAGCACTGATGCTAACAGGAACACTGATGCTAACAGGGTCGGTGAAAAGACGGAGGAAGTTGATGAAACTTCAGGAAATACCAGTTAACCTTGATTATTATTGATGGCAAAATGAAGCCTCATGAACCAACGAAACCTTAAATCCAATTCTACGAAAAATGATTCAGTGCTGGAAGCTTCAGACTCTGTGGCGACACCTGCTGGTGAGAGGTAAAGGAAGCGCTGTGTCATGATTTCACATCCACATTGATCAGCTGCCATATTCTATCTTTGGGTGTTTGGTAAGAATTAAATAAATCACTGAATAAATAAGCGTACATTGGACACTGCATTAACTGAAACAAGAAAATCATTGCCTTCTTCACAAAATCATAATAAAAATAATAATAAAGGTGGTATTCTGCATGTGAACATTTCTTGTGTGTTCATTAGGGAGGTAGATGAATCTGATATGAATGAAGGGTGGGTGTGAACATTTGCTCACTCTTCTATGATAATTGTGAGTGTCTTCTCACAAAATATGAGAAATTGGCAGTGCAGTGTATTTCAACAATCTGCCACTGCCAGTGCAGAAATGATAGAAATGATAGTGACTTGAGTGCAGGGAAGTGCTGTGACAGTGCACTGTTCTGGGAGAGTGATGGTGCTTGTGGACGGTCAGAAAGGAGCATTATTGTGGTCGGTGACTGTGTTCGGTATTTTACTTTAAAACTGATATTTGTTCAGGAACAGAATTTGTTCGGCTGTGCCCGGACTGAGTCTGTTCCTCTTCTTGCTGACCACTTCACTGGCCTTGGAAAAACCTCTCTGGCATGGCGCAGAGGAAGCAGGTGTGTATATAGAGTACCACGGGCCAGCACATATAAAGTGGGTACACATGTTTGTGTTGTGCCCAAACTGCACTGGGTCTTCAGAGCCAGGGATACTGGGCTCAGTGAGGTAGCGCTGAACCTCTGCTGTGGCACTTTGGACCCTCCTCGTCTCCAACACTCGGTTGTCCAACAGATCCCAAAGGCCCGTCCCTGAAACTGTGACAGCAACACGTTACACAGGGCTACAATATAATTCTGACAATACTGACCGTAGATTCATACCTGAAGATTCCCCTGCTGGCTCTGGAGGTGCTGGGACAGGTGTGCTGTCCCTGAGAAGAGACGCACATCTACTGGTTAAGAGCTGCACAGCACTTGCTGAATCAGTCGGGCTACAAAAATCCAGCAATGTGGCCACAGAGTGCTGGCTGGCCGTCTCGTAGCCACTCAGCTGTTCCCCATGAGATGGATGGATGGATGGATGGATGGATGGATGGATGGATGGATGGATGGATGGATGGATGGATGGATGGATGGATGGATGGATGGATGGATGGATGGATGGATGGATGGATGGATGGATGGATGGATGGATGGATAGATATACTTTATTGATCCCAAGCTGGGAAATTCCGGTGTAGCAGCAGCATTACACACAGAGACATTAACAACACAATGAAATAAGAAGAACAACCTGAACATATTAAATAGCAATAGAAAAAAGTAATATACAAAAATGTACAAAATGTATAAAAAGTATATAAATAAGCAGAGTAACTGTAGTGCAAGATAATATATAAGGTGCGTTGAACAGAGTGTATAAAACCAAAGTGCGTAGAGACTTTGTGTTATGACCAGAGTGTTAGCTGTTATTATTGTACAGTGTGATGTGTGATGCAGGACAGATTTCCTGTATCTGTCCCTTCGACAGCGGAGCTGCAGCATCTGTGAGAGAAGGAGCTCCGCTGTCTGTCTACTGTGTGATGGAGAGGCTGCTGATCATTGTCCATGATGGATAACAGTTTATTCAGCGTTCTCCTCTCCACCACGGACTCAAAAGACTCCAACCTGAGACCAAGTACAGAGCCAGCCTTCTTGATGATTTTATCAAGTCTGTTAGTGTTGCTGGCTCTGATGCTGCTGCTCCAACACACAGCAGCAAAGAAAATGATGCTGGCAACAACAGACTGGTGAAAGATCTCCAACATCTTGCTGCACACGTTGAAGGATCTCAGCTTCCTCAGGAAATAGAGTCTGCTCATCCCCTTCTTGTACACAGCCTCGGTATTAGATTCCAGTCCTGAAGTCGATCACCATCTCTCTGGTCTTGTCGACATTCAGCCTCAGGTGGAGGGGGGTGAGAAGTGTGTGTGTGTGTGGGGGGGGGGGGGGGGGGGGGGGGGGCAGATGAAGAGATGTTGTACAGGAGAGTGCTGGGGGTGTCGGGGGGGTGGCAGGAGGTGAGCTAAACCTGTTAAAGAACTGGTTGAACTGGTTAGCTCTGTCCAGGCTCCCTGATGTCTGCCTGTCTTTCCCCTTCATCCCCGTGATGTTCTTCATCCCCGTGATGTTCTTCATCCCCGTGATGTTCTTCATCCCCGTGATGTTCTTCATTCCCGTGATGTTCTTCATCCCCGTGATGTTCTTCATCCCCGTGATGTTCTTCATCCCCGTGATGTTCTTCATCCCCGTGATGTTCTTCATTCCCGTGATGTTCTTCATCCCCGTGATGTTCTTCATCCCCGTGATGTTCTTCATCCCTGTGATGTTCTTCATCCCCGTGATGTTCTTCATCCCCGTCCACACATCTCTCACACTGTTCTGCTGGAGTTTGGCCTCCAGCTTCCTCCTGCAGCTGTCCTTACATGTCCTCAGCATCTCTCTGAGCTCGTGCTGCACTCTCCCCTGCTCCTCTCTGTCTCCAGACATGAAAGCTCTCTTCTTCTTGTTCAGAAGTGTCTTCAGGTCACTGGTGATCCAGGGCTTGTTGTTGGAGAAGCAGTGCACGGTCCGGGCTGGCATGTTGGTGTCCTCACAGGATCTGATGTAATCAGTGACGCAGTCAGTCATCTGATCAATGTCCTCCCCATGAGGCTCACAGAGTACATCCCAGTCTGTCAGCTGGAAGCAGTCCTGCAGTGCCTCAGCAGCCTCCTGTGTCCTCCTCCTCACCGTCCTGGTGTGCACAGGCTGCCTTCTCACTAGAGGAACATACCTGGGAGTCATCATGACCAAGCTGTGGTCTGACCTGCCGAGGAGGGAAGAGCTGTGGCGTCATGTGCATCCATGGCATTAGCATACAGGAGATCCAGCGTTTTATTGTCTCTTGTGGGGCAGTCAACATATTGGTGAAAGTTATTTAAAGTTTTGTCCAGTGAGGCATGATTAAAATCACCTGTACTAACCATGAATGCATCCTGGTGTTCAGTCTGTAGTTTAGCAGCAGCAGAGCTGATGACGTCACAGGCCACCGCTGCATCAGCTGACGGGGGGATGTAAACAGCGATAACAATGGTGGACATGAACTCCCTCGGTAAGTCATCCGGGCGCATTCCCACAGCCAGCAGTTCGATGTCCGGGGTACAGATCACTCACATACAGTGCAAGCCCGCCACCCTTCTTCTTCCGACTTTTGAAACAGTCTCTGTCTCTGCATGTTGGTGTTGGACCTCAGTTGAAACTTGCCTGAAAAGCTGGAGTTTAAAAGTGGCTCAGTTTTTTCGCTTTGGCTCTTTTTCCGAACAGGAATAGCGCACGAGGGTGTGCGTTCCTAAAGCAGGAGATCTTGACTCTGCTCCTGCGGTGACGTTACCACAGGAGGCTACTTGCATATGCTTGTTTCTAACTACAGGCCAGGTGAGTAGACACTCACTTGAAATGAAAAAAAGAATGGACCATTCAGAGTCGTCCTGCTGTAAACGTGTCTCCGCCTCTTCACTCTCCCGTTCAGGTTCCGACTCTGGCTCGTACAGAAAGTCGCGGTATGAAAAAGTGTCAGAACAAGCTCTATGTTTGATTTAAAAAAAAGTTTTAAGAATTGATCCAAAGTGATACAAGGGGGGCTGGATACGTAAAAAACAGGTGATGACTCCTTTAACAATCATGTCCAGCAGTGCCTCATCAATCATCTCCGTTCTGTTTCCTGTAACACAACAAATGCATGTTAATAAATGATACAGTAGAACTTTGGCTACACATAGGCCTAATAAATAGATAAAGAAGAAGATACTTGCATGTCCTTTTTTGGAAAACACAAATTAAGACTTGGCACACCTGAGAAGGAAGAAGTGAATGGCTGCACTTTGATCAGTTTGATCAGTTAGTGCCGTGTCATGCTGGAGGTGCCACTTGCTTCTGACGGTTCAACACTGGACCTAATAAAGATAAAACTATTCATTTCCACTACTACAAATTACCAATAGGCCCATATGGAATTTAGCTTGGTTATATTGTAGCTCCTCTACATAGCCTCTCTGCATCAGAACGTCACTTTACACCTAGCAAATGATTATACTGAAATAAAATAACCTTGTTGGGAGGAACCAGAGTGAAATGTTCCCACATCTCGGACCGCCCTCTCTTAGCAACAGGCTGCATTACCAACCACAAACAACAACAATTCACCAGCTTTACTTAGTTACCTTTCTCACTGAACTCAACTCAACTCAACTCAACTGAACTCAACTGTCTCTCTCAACTTGTCTCGACTCCTACTTGACAACCAACAAGTGCGCACACCGTTTCACGCAGCTTTGAATGATTTTTGAAGCAGTCACGTGGTTGCGCGTGAAACAAAGCTTTTGGCGTCACTGATCACGTGACTGTCGCAGAGCAAATGAAGCTCTGATACAAGCTTTGCTTTAGACTGGCTCATTTTTTCAATACAAGCTCCGAAGCAGAGGTGTCACGGGTAACATCACTATTGATAAGATCTGCTGGACGCTGTGTGCTGTGACTTTCACAAAGTACTTGTGGAGTATCTTTGGAAAAGGTGAGTAGCCTTAGCTAGTAGCCATTAGCTCCGACAGCGGTCGGCCATTTTAAGTCCGTGACCTTCCCGCGCACACGCTGTCTGTACCAACGGGACCCGTTTCATGTGAATGTGCCCGGCTGGATAAGAGAGATGGTGAGACAGTTGTTTTCTTCTAAACGAGAGACTCTATTTAACCTGAACCTCATTAACTCATTTTTATGCACTTACTAGCTCCAGTCACACTGCTGTTTGCATGCGGGGATCCTGCGCTAATTCTCCGCACCCGCCTCTGTGTGAAAGTTTCAGATGTGGAGAGGGGGGAAATTTCTCTCCGGCGCTGATCCGCCTCTGGAGGTAGTATCAGGGCCGCATTATTGGTGAGCCGTCCCAGTGTGAACGGATAATCCGGAGGTGCGGAGCGAGGGCGTGTCGGTCTGACAGTCTGATAACTGCACAGGTCCTTCACTCAACTAAATACAGAGAAATGTCCCACAGAGCAACGTTACAGGACCGAACAACAGTAACACAGTAACTGTAACTAGGAATGGGCGATATTTTACTGTTTGCGATATTCCGTCAAAAAATGTCCCCACGGTAAGAATTTGTCATCTCGCGGTAATAACGATAAATTCCGGTTGATGACGTTTTTTTTCAACTTTATTGTATTCAGATTTACTCTCGTTTGATGACGTTGTATGCGACCAAACACTCGCAGCCCAACTCAGGTGACAGGCACCTGCCGCCTGCCTGCAGACCTGATCTCTTGGCTCACGTGAAGAACAATAACAAACATGGCGGAAGGCGGAGCTGAGAGCGAGGAGCTCGTTGCTGTACGAGGCTCCAGCTCGATTATCTGGAACTGGTTTGGTTACGATAAGTCTGACATGGAGCAAAACTCTGTTATATGCAGAGTTTGTAAAAAAAAAACGGTGATCGCAAAGGGTGGTAACACCACCAATTTGTTCCACCACCTCAAACACCAGCACAAACCAGAATATGACGAGAGCCAGAAAATGCGCAAGGATGCAGCAAAAGTATGCGGTCACTGCACATATTCTTTCGCTTCCAGTCAACTGAGTGTTGGCAGAATTTGCAAAACAACAGTTCACCTGATACATAAAAGTCGTTTGGAAACTGCTCAGCTCTGTACTGTTGAGTGAATGTCAAGTTTCTCAGGTTTTTTGCAGACGAAGACGCAGCCGGGCAGCCGCTTCACCATGCTTACATTGTTTTGACGAGGGAGCTCAGTCTGTGGAGGAGGCTTGTTGTGCCACACAGATCTGCTTCCCTCCGTCCTTTCCCCAGACATACGTTCCTCTTCCACACAAAAACAGCATTTCAGTGAAATTATGTCAAATTCCACGATATTCTGCGTTAAAACATAGATTCCGTTTTAATCGGCAAATTCAGCGATTCCTAATCTGAAAAGAAAACCTACAGGTAAGTAGAGGTGGATTTCATCGTTCGATGTCGAGATTCAGTTCAGTTAGCAGGTAACAGCTAAAGCTGGCTAGCCAAGAACGAGTGACTGACTGAACGAGAATGACAGGAGAGGAATCAGTACGAGAACGAGAGCTACGAACGAAATGAAATGGGGGGGTTTTTTTCATGGAAACGGTTGCTATGCATTCCTGTTTCTCGTTGGCTAAAATTCGACGACAGTGTCCGAGACCCAGCATACGATTGGCTGGCTCTCAGTCCTCCTCACCACTCTGATAACTAAACAGTGAACAACGCAGCGACTGGTCTGTGAGAACGAAGGAACCAACGAGAGAGAAGTGAAACGAGGAATCAGGTCAGTTCGTTCATGTTAAAGAGTCGTTCGTTCGAACTGATTCGTTCGCGACCGAGCCATCACTTTTATCTATGTAACATTTCAATAACTTCTGTATATGAAACTCGTCTGATAGTATCAGAGGTGCAGTATTGGCAAACTGAACCAGTGTGAATGGATGAGCCGGCTGTGCGTATGGAGGGCGTGTCTATCGGATGGTCTGTTACCTGCACAGGTCCTTCACTCAACTTAATAAAGAGAAATGTCCACAAAGCAACGTTACAGAACCAAACGAAGGTAACATAGTAACTGTAACTGTCTTTGGCAACGAGGAAAAAAATACCGCAGCTGTACGTGGAGAAGCATCCTGTCTGTCCTGCAGACTCCTCGTCACATTTCTGCCCGAAAAACAGCGTCTGTCACCGGCAAAAACTTTAACTCACCAAGTGTTTATGATGAAAATAAATCACTGCGATGGTCAGCCCTCCAGACCGAGACTTCAGGCTGGATAGGCTCTCCTCATCGGCAGCAGGCTGCAGTGGCTGCTGGTGGCCGGCCTGGCAGGCCCCGTGGCTCCAGGCGGTGGTGGTGTGGTGGCGAATCGCAGTCCTTCTTACCCAGTGGTGTGGAGCTGTATGACCTGGGAACCCAGGTAGAGTGTAGAGCGAGTAGCTAGCAGATCCAGACCGATGATGCAGAGGTCTTGGATATCAGCTAACCAGAACTTGTGGTCAACAATGTAATTAGCTGCTGTCACGTGGACAAATCTTTCTCCTTGCAGCCTGGCACGTCTTCTGCTTTGTGGGCCTCCAGCCACATGGTTTCAAGCCACTTGTGCCAGGCAAAGTTCTGGGGTGAACCAGGGAAATGATGGATCCCGTATCCACCGGGGCTCTGCATGGGGTGCCATTAAGGTCGCAGTTCAGGTAGAATCCATGTGTTCAACCAAGTCTACCCAGTCGTATCT
This sequence comes from Sparus aurata, assembly GCF_900880675.1. NCBI lineage: Eukaryota > Metazoa > Chordata > Actinopteri > Spariformes > Sparidae > Sparus > Sparus aurata. Next base: position 37,562,015 of record NC_044191.1, on the reverse strand, counting down.
GTGGTGTGGTCGGGGAGAAAGGGTTTGTGAGTTGCTGAGGTGCTTGGCGGCGTCGGGGCCGGGCAGTGGCTGGCAATGTGGCCCATTTCCCCACATCTGTAACCAGCCTAACAGTATTGAATGTGGGATACCCCAGGCATGTGTAACAGCGGAGGTCTGCTGCGTAGGCTCTCTCCGTCCCTCCTCCTACATCCAGCCAGCTTGTCTCGGGCATCATCTGCATGAGTTTGGCGGCCAAATTAATGCTGGATCGTGCTTTCAATGGCCGGCCAGTCGAAACACTCTTCTGGCTGGAGATCTGTCAACGCCTGCAGGGCCTTTCCTTCCAAAGCGAGAGCAACTTCTATTGGTTTCTCTTCGGCTGACCAGGCATTGATCTGGGCAGCCAGCTGCACCTGGATGAGGTCTCTGATGGCTGTTCCCCATTGTAGCGTGGTAGCTTCATCACACTACGCCAGGTTACCTCAGGGGGAGCTGGTGGCGGAGAGATGGCGCCCCCCGCGGGCATCAGTGGAAGTGCGCTGGGGACCGGCGTGTGTGGAGTGATCATCTGCACATGCCTGCCCAGGCGGCGATCCTCCGTTGTCGGCCGGGAAGCGCTGGCGCCGTGGGCAAAGCTAGTGGGCTCTCAGTCTGGAGCGGGCATCCTCACCTGCCAGTCCGGGCGCCATCCACTAAGCTAGCGTGCTCTCTCCCACGGCACTGTCTCACAGGCGATAGCTCTCATGTCTGATTCTACCATACTCCTTCGATGGCTTGCAGGCGGTCAATGAGTTTGTCCATCTCTCCCGTAGATGCTGCCATCTCTCATCCTACTTCTGACAACAATGTAGTGAGCGGCAGCAAAGAGTAGGCAGAGTTAATGTTGACAAGCTCCAACCGGAGCTTCGCCGTTTATTTCATATAACACACGCCAACAACACTCTACAACTCAGCAACACAACTGGGCGGCCCACCACTCTCACTCACAGTCAACCATGCCCACCTTGGACCTGAACGTCTGTGACTTTCCCCAACACGTTACAATATTAATGCATTTTGTGTGATTTGAAAAAGGGAGAATATTACTACTGTACAGTAGTTGTAAGAAAGCCCTACAGGTCAAGGCCCAACAGCACCCTCTACTGGTGCAAACTAGGACAACAAGCAGTATATAGTTAGGTTATATAGTCAGACCAGTCAGTGAGCAGACTGTATGAAGCTGCATGGACTTTCTGTGTGTTTCCCTTATTATGTGTAAGTAGTTTCTGTTTGTAGTTATGAGTAATTTGTTCACTGTTGCAGTTCTTGTTATTTTGCCTGGAGATACACTCCTGATCAAAATTCTAAGACCAGTTGAAAAATTGCAAGAATTTACATTTTGCACTGTCGGATCTTAAAAAGGTTCTAAGTAGAGTTTCAAAATGCAAAAAGAAGAAATGGGAGTGACACAAAACAAAAATCTGAGGAAGCAATTTATTGAAAACAACAATTAAACTGAAATAGGCTGTTCATCAGCTGATCAAAAGTTTAAGTTTAAAAGCCAAAATCTGCGCAAAAATGTGGATTCAATGTCATTTTCTGTCAGACATTCACAGTCATGACCTCCTGATGGCAAAAGCCAAAAAGCTTTCTCTGGTTGAACGTGGTCGGATTGTTGAGCTGCATAAGCGAGGCCTCTCACAACGCGCCATCGCTGCTGAGGTTGGACGCTGTAAGACAGTCATTTTGAATTTCTTAAAAGATCCTGAGGGTTATGGAACAAAAAAGTCAAGTGGTAGACCCAAAAAAATGTCCTCTGCGCTGAGCCGGAGGATCCGATTGGCTGTCCTTCAAGACACGGGACGATCCTCGTCCCAAATTAAGGCCGTTACTGGTGCCGACTGCAGCCCAAAAACCATCAGACGGCATCTGCGAGAGAAGGGCTTTAAGAACAAAAAGGCCTCGTCTCCTTCAGTGCCACAAAATTGCCCGTTTGGACTTTGCAAGTGAGCACCAAACATGGGACATTGAAAGGTGGAAGAAAGTTTTATTCTGATGGTTTTTCACCACTAACATACATTTTTAATCTGTCATTTCAAACTGGGATATTTCCCACTAAAATGAAAGTTGCCAAAGTTGTGCCACTGTTTAAGAATGGTGACACACACGAGTTTACTAATTACAGACCAATCTCAATACTGCCACAACTGTCGAAAATCCTAGAGAAGCTATTCAACAATAGGCTAGATAACTTCATCAACAAACACAAATTGCTATATGACAGCCAATATGGATTCAGAAAGAACCACTCGACTGCCTTTGCTCTAACTGAGTCTGTGGAAATCATTACTGACGCTATTGACCATAAACAACATTCAATAGGAATTTTCATAGACCTGAAAAAAGCATTTGACACCGTTAATCATGATATCTTAATAGCTAAACTGGAGAGATATGGCATCAGAGGTGTAGCACTGCAGTGGGTCAAGAGCTATCTACACAAGAGATCCCAATATGTCAAAATGGGTGATAACACATCGACTAGCTTGGACATAGTCTGTGGGGTCCCACAGGGGTCAGTTCTGGGTCCAAAGCTGTTTATACTATATATAAATGATATATGCAAAGTGTCAAATATTCTGAAATTAATATTATTTGCAGATGATACAAATATTTTCTGTTCTGGGACAAACCTGAACCAACTTGTGGAAACAGTAAATCACGAAATGGCCAAACTTCATGTGTGGTTTAATATAAATAAATTATCATTAAATCTTGAGAAAACTAAATACATGCTATATGGGAAAAAAGGCTGCAACAACAGTACTAACATTCAAGTAAACGGAGTGAATATTGAAAGGGTACATGAGAACAAAGTACTGGGAGTAATCATCGACGACATGTTAAGTTGGAAGCCACACATAAGACAGCTAAAAAGGAAGTTGGCCAGGAGTGTGTCCATACTCTGGAAAGCACAAAAAATATTAAATCAAAAAGCACTTCACCTGTTGTACTGTGCACTCGTCTCTCCACACCTGCAATACTGTGCAGAGGTGTGGGGACACACATATAAAGGCTCCACACAGCCTTTGTTAATACTCCAAAAAAGAGCTCTGAGAATCTTACATTATGCCAACTATAGGGCACACACAAATCAGTTATTTATTGAATCAAGAATACTTAAACTATATGACTTAATAAACTATCGCACACTACAAATGATGTACAAAGCTGCTAACAAAAGCCTCCCTCATAATTTGCAAATACTCTTCCTAGACAGAGAAGAGAGACACAATCTCAGAGGGAACATGATTTTCAGGCAAAGTAAAGTACGAACTACGTTAAAATCCTTTTCTTTATCGGTCAAAGGTGTTAAACAATGGAATGTGCTAGAAGAAGATGTCAAAAAATCAGCAACACTAAGTGGCTTCAAAAAAAAGTATGTACATTCAATCGTTGATCAGTACAGATCAATACTAGAGGGTTGATAAAGGTCAGAGGAACGAATCAACAGACACTGGGCAGACACTTTGTTGAGACGGCATGTGAGCATAACAAATACCATTCTGTACCCAAACAATAAGTTGAACCTGAGAAAATTGTATGGTCCAAGGCCAATGCCAGTTGTACATGGCAGGATGTTGTTATAATGTGCATCAACAATGTGAGATAACTTAGGTACGAACACTGTGCCACTATTGTGAGTTATCACAAGTTCTTCTGAGCTGTGAAGGACTCAACCCTGTAAATCGGCACACAAGAGTCATTCGATTGAGATTCATTTAATATTGTCCAACTACGTTCTTAACCAATCAATCAATCGATCAATCCACGATGGAGTTGCTGAGCTGGTCAATGAATGCCATCGACAGAGTGTTCTCAACACGGCGTGCGGGTTCTGGTGAACCGACATGCCCGGACGGGACCTTTATGTCCGGCTACGTTATGGATGGTTGGGGAAAGTGGAGAGTCATCTGCCTTGCCGCACTGGATGTGGAAGATGTCGAGGACGTGTACATGTTCACGTTCATGACAATTGGAACGATCGCTTTGGGATTTGGAATCTTTATGCAATATTGGAAAATGAGAAAGATCGCTACTGAGCAGACCAGTGCGAGGGCGGACAACGCCAATACTCGGAGTGCTGTGGTCGGGATACGCTCTGACATCTCAACAATCCGCGACTTCGTGATACAGATGCGAGTTGATGTAGCCACCAATCGGGAGGACATGGCGAAGCTAGCAGCGATAAAAGCTGCAGAGGAGACTGATGAATAACATGAAAATGCATTAAAGGGCTCTTACACCATCCCAACACCATCTCAACAAATAATAAATACACTGGACTTTTGCTCTCTCTCAATTGGATATTCTGACTTTGTGGCAAGCCTGGCTATAAGATGAGGCCATAAGATGAGACTGTTGTTCACTCATGATGGACTAATATGGACACATGTGCAGACACACATGTAATCTGTATGTACTGTCTAGAGCTTGAATTCAGCTCTATATGCTACTGCTGTAATATGTTTTGTCAAAGGTCATAACAATAGAAAAAAAGAGAAGAAAAGAAAAAAGTAATTTGCAAAAGACAAGAAAAGATCAGAATGAAGATTTTATACTGTGGGTAATGGGGGCGGGACTTGATAAGCTTTGGCTTCTCCCGCTTTTCCCTTTCGGCCATGTGTGTTGTATTATTTGAACAATGATGAAATGTGATGCTTATGAATTGACATGTCCGAAACAAACAACATAAATAAATAAATAAAATTCTCTGATGAGAAAAAATGTAACCTTGATGGTCCTGATGGCCTCCATGAAGCCATCCTCATCACTAGGAGCAACGTTTCCCTCTAGCCTCCTGGAAACACTCGCATCAAGCATGCCGAAACAAATTTTTGAAGTGATCAACAAGAACGGTGGAGCGGCTCTTTACTGAGTCCTTTTTTGAAACTTTTGTTTGTATTTTTGGGGGGTTTCAGCTGATGAACAGCCTATTTCAGTTTAATTGTTGTTTTCAATAAGTTGCTTACTCAAATGTTCTTTTGTGTCACTCCCATTTCTTCTTTTTGCATTTTGAAACTCTACTTAGACAATTTTTAAGATCCAACAGTGCAAAATGTAAATTCTTGCAATTTTTCAACTGTTCTTAAAATGTTGATCAGGAGTGTATGTTGTGTGTGTTTGTCTGTGTCTCAGCGGTACTTGGCTGCCCTTTGCTGGCACTGCAGCTGCATTTGGATTGTGACCATGCTTGTTGTTGATTGAGTTTGTTTCCTTTCTTTTTTTTTAGACCACACACACACTCACAGACAAAAAGACGTACATTGTACAGTTATGTAAGGGTCCAAACACCTCATTAAAGAAGTCAAATCTCTCTTTCTCTCCAAGTGCCTTGATTCTCTGATTATCTGCCGCCTCAACCAGCAATCCTTCTACGGAGGCTCGCCCTCATACGGTAGTTAAAGTAAAACTAATGATACTTCTCTGACACTGTCTGTTGACAGGTCAGGTTTTTATTTTGTTTGTTTTGTTTTGGTTGTTCCTGGATTTGGATCTTTGTTGCTGATGGCGAGCCTTCCCACCGGGAGAGATACTGCTGTGGTCACTGAACGCATCCTGTCTCTACTGCCCCCATTGGTGTGGCAGTCCAACTGCTACAAACACCCTCACACTCATCAGTTTCATTCCTCCTTATATCTTCCTCCCCCAAAACACACACATTCCCTCTTGAACTGTGGACTTGAACTCACCTTTTACCTTTTCATTTTTGCTTTTGAATTTTGGACTGAATTCATGTAACTAATGACTGGTGGGCTATTTTCCAGCAGATTGGTGGTTATAAGCAAAACTATGATTGTGAACTGTGTTTTGAATTGAATTTGATCAGAAAGAAACCATGAATTGAATGTTACTCTATGTGATTCAGGTTAAAGGGTGAACCCAAGATAGCACTGCACTCTGCTACATCAGCGGGCCGGCTGGTACCGCCATCACTGAGAGCAAACAAAGCT
>NC_044191.1:37528540-37551040 GCF_900880675.1 Sparus aurata | reverse complement strand
GAGAAACACAACAAACATGAATCGGAATCGGATACTTGCACAGAACACTGGTATGTGAGAGATACGCAAGTCTAAGTGTAAAGGAGGTAACCCACCAATGAAACCTCCAGGTACTGACAGCGCTTAGTGAGTTCTTCATTCACTGATGACAGGAAAGAAAAGACCTCATCAGGAGACACCTGCAGACAGACAGACAGACAGACAGACAGACAGGTGGGCAAAATAAACAGTATGGAAACCTGTTATTATGTTATTTACATTTAAGGATACATTAAATTAGTATTAACACCGCGGTACTGTAACAATACTAACAGCACTGTTCTGCTGCAGCTGTCTGACTGTGATTACCTGTGTCCTCTCCATCATTCTCCTCAAATCCTCCAAACTGCTGCTGATGAATGTCTGCTGCTGGTTACTGCTGGCTGCCTAAAACAGACAGACAGGTCAGACAGACAGACAGGTCTGATAGACAGACAGACAGACAGGTCAGACAGACAGACAGGTCTGATAGACAGACAGACAGACAGGTCTGATAGACAGACAGACAGGTACCTCAGCCTTGATGTGAACTTGTGTGCTCCTAATAATTTTCTGGATCTTCTCTGTGAATTTCAGCTCAGACTTTAGGAGGGAGATCGTCTCCTCTAAACGACTGGACGCCTCCTTCACCTGGACAAGGAGCCATGTTATTATTGGACAGTTAAAGTGATAAAGCAGTGTTTGAAGCAGGTTTGACACAAGGGATGTAACACTCAGCAGGTCGCAGGTCTCTAGAGAGCGTGCTCGTGTTATTGTTAGTGCTGGTATGGAGTCCACTAGCCTAGTTAACATGGCTGGTCAGGGACATAGCACAGAGTACCAGACTGATAGCTTAGTTCATAACATTGAGACTGTCACCTTCCCTCGCCACTTTTCCATTGAATCATCCTCTAAATGTGTAAATCATAATAATGTAATCTTGATCTCCACCTCTGACAGTGGGGAAATGTCTCAGCAAGCACCTTACACAGTCTTACAGAATAAAATACCAAAGCTAATCACTACTGCATCCCTTCCTGCACAGGCAGCCAAAACCTACTACTACTAAAAGGTTCCTTGTTCCAATTCCTAAATTATCTACCATAAGCTCTACCAAACGGCCGGTCATTGGAAACTGCTCCAATGAGCTTAAAATCATCAAATTTGGCATTATTAATATTAGATCACTGTCCAACCAAAGCCTGACTGATGAATGATTAGATCACTGAGCATAAGCTGGACATGATTGGTTTATATGAAACATGGCTGAAACCTGACTATAACTACGCCCATGTTGCTCGGGCCTCTAAACAGGGGGGAGGTGTTGCTCTCATCTACAAATCTATTCTCAGCCTAAGCTCCAACCAGGACATTAAATTTACTTCATTTGAGGCTCTGGTTTTAAAACCATCCTCATCAGATAGTAACAGCCTCGTCCAGGGAACAGGCTTCACCTGGTTGTGCTGTACAGACCTCTTACTGCCAGTTCAGAGAAGAATTTGGTGAATTTATTGCAGATGTTGTGACTCGCTCAGATAAAATCCTAATTATTAGGGATTTCAATATCCACTTAAATAAGCCCTCTGACCCTCTAGGGAAAGCTTTTTTGAGACTTCTTGATATTTCCAGCTTTATTCAGCTTGTCCATGAACCCACTCACTCCAGTGGAAACACTCTGGATTTGATCATTTCCCATGGACTTGATGTGTCAGCCCTGAACGTCACTTCTGTCTCCTCTGCTGTGTCGGACCACTTTCTCATTACATTTGAAGCATCATTAGCCTGTCCCTATGTCAGTGACACTAATGTTGTTACTTCTCGTCGTATCAACCCGGCAATCACAGCGACGCTCAGTGATAAAGTGCCCGGGGTCCTGGCTCCCTTTGCGACTGTGACAAAACCTGTGGAAAGCCTCATGAATGAAGTGAACTCAGCACTTGTTTCGCTCCTCGATTCTGCGGCACCGGTCTCTACCAGGACAAGACGACCAAAGAAATCTACTCCCTGGTTTACTGACGAAACCCGAGATCTCAAGCAGGCCTGCAGGACAATGGAACGAGCGTGGCGTAAATCCAAACTGGAGGTTTTTTATCTTGCCTGGCGTGATAGTGTACTAAACTATAAGCGTGCTCTAAATACTGCTAGAACTGCATATTTCTCCGGCCTAATAAACAATAATAAACACAATCCTAGATTTCTCTTTAACACTGTGGCTAAACTTACTCACAAACCACAGTCGGTGAGCTGTGCACCCTTTAATGCAAATGATTTCTTAGATTTCTTTTGCAATAAAATTGATGAGATCAGAATCAAAATTAACTCATCATCTCTGACTTCCTCAATGTTTGTTAAAAAACATCCTGCTGCTGATTCTCAGTTGGTCTCAGCTCTAAACACTTTTGAAAATATCTCCCTTGAGATACTGTCTAAAACTGTCTCATCCTCTAAACCAGCTACCTGCGTCCTGGACCCCTTTCAGACAAAACTGTTTAAAGAACTGTGGCCAGCACCGGACCTACAATGTTAAATATTGTTAACTCATCTCTCATGACTGGTGTTGTCCCTTCTAGTTTTAAGTCTGCTGTGGTTCAGCCTCTACTTAAGAAACCACACCTCGACCCAGGATCACTAAATAACTATCGACCAGTATCCAACCTTCCCTTCTTCTCTGAAGTCTTAGAAAGAGTCGTGTCCCAACAACTTTCAGGCTCCCTACTCAATAATAATCTCCTGGAACCTTTTCAGTCAGCGTTCAGAGCCTGTCACTCCACTGAAACTGCCCTTACTAAAGTGGGAAATGACATTTTATTTACTTTAGACTGTAACTCGACCTCAGTGCTCATGTTACTGGATCTCAGCGCTGCATTTGATACTATAGATCATGGCATACTGTCAGACTGACTTGAAAGTCAATTTGGCATCTCTGGCCTGACAGCCTGGCTAAAATCGTACCTGTCTGAAAGAACACAATGTGTTTCCTACAATGGTACTTCATCAGTTTTTACTGCTGTGAAGTATGGAGTTCCTCAGGGCTCTGTTCTGGGCCCTTTGCTCTTCTCTTTATATATTTCACCTCTCTGCCAAATGATTCGGAGCTATGGAATACATTTCACTGCTATGCGGACGACACTCAGCTGTATGTGCCCTTAAAAGCTGATGACAAATCTCAAATCACGAAGCTAGAGACCTGCCTACATGCAGTGAAGAAGTGGATGTCAGAAAACTTCCTGCTCCTGATCAGATCAAACTGAGATGCTGGTCATCGATTGGCTCACAGAGACACCATGTTGATCAGGTGACTGTAACTCTCGACAACTGTGTTATTTCTCAACCGTCAAGAATTTCTGTGTTACTTTTGATTCTACACTCTCTTCTGATCAGCACATTAAAGAAATTACCATGATCGCCTTCTACCAGCTGCACAACAAAGCTGAAGCTCGCTCCTTCCTGTCCACTGAGGACGCACAGATCCTGATTCATGCCTTTGTTTCATCTAGGCTGGATTACTGCAATGCCTTATTTTCTGGTCTTCCACGTGAGAGCACTAAAAGTCTTCAGATGGTTCAGAATGCTGCAGCTGGAGTCTGAACACGTACAAGAACATTTGATCATATAACACCAATCTTAGCATCTCTGCACTGGCTCCCAGTGCATCTAAGATCAGACTTTAAGGTGCTGATGACATACAACTGTACACGGCCCCGTCGTACATGTCAGATCTCATTACACCATATATTCCAACTCGGGCATTACGCTCTCAAACTTCAGGGCTCCTGCTGGATCCCAGGATCAAGAAGAAGTCAGCTGGCTGCAGGGCTTTCTCCTATCGGGCTGCTTTCCTCTGGAATAACCTCCCAGCTGACCTCAGACCAGCTGGCTCTGTTGACGCCTTTAAATCTAAACTCAAATCTCACTTCTTCCATTTAGCCTTTAATTAGCCTGATATCAACTGTGAGCTTCTTCAGTGGGTCGGTGTCAGTCTCAATGAGTTCCTATACTACTAGAGTTACACTGTGCTGCTGACGAGAAACAATCTGTTTATTCTGATAAATACTGCATTTCTCTAACCTTTGTTTTTGTTTTCTGTTCCCACAAGCTGCAAGCTGTGTCACTCTCTACACTCTCTATAGCTTTCTCCTCCTCCTCCTCCTCCTCCTCCTCCTCCTCCCCCTCCTCCTCCTCTTCTCTCTCCTCCTCTTCTTCTCCTCCTCCTCCTCCTCCCCTCCTCTCCTCCTCCTCCTCCTCCTCCTCTTCCTCTTCTCTCTCCTCCTCTTCTTCTCCCCTCCTCCTCCTCCTCCCCCTCCTCCTCCTCCCTCCTCCTCCTCCCTCCTCCTCCTCCTCCTCCTCCCCTCCTCTTCCTCTTCTCTCTCCTCCTCTCTTCCTCTTCTCCTCCTCCCCTCTTCTTCCTCCTCCTCCTCCTCCTCCCCTCCTCCTCCTCCTCCTCCCTCGTCCTCCTCCTCCTCCTCCTCCTCCTCTTCCTCCCTCCTCCTCCTCCTCCTCCTCCTCCTCCTCCTCCTCCTCCTCCCCCTCGTCCTCCTCCTCCTCCCTCCCCCTCCTCCTCCCCTCCCCCTCCTCCTCCCCTCCTCCTCCTCCCCCTCCTCTTCCTCTTCTCTCTCCTCCTTCTCTTTCTCCTCCTCCCCTCTTCCTTTCAGGCTCCCTTCAGATGGACCACGGCCCCCTGGGACCATCTACCGTTTCCGGGCTCCTGCTGCCTTGAAATACTGCCTGATCTGGATCGTCACAGCCCGGGCTCTGCTGGATTATTGCTCTCCACTCTTTGTTTTTTTTACCCTGTTAAAAGTTTTTTTTTCCATCAACATGTGAAGTTTTTCCTCACTCTATCGAGGGTCTAAGGACAGAGGATGTTGTTCACTGTACAGATTGTAAAGCCCATTGAGGCAATGTGATTGTGATTTTGGGCGATATAAATAAAATTGATTTGATTTGATTTAAAGCCTCCGTGATCTCCTCATGCAGACTTGGTTTGTTAGAGACACTAGCGGCGCCAGGATCTGTCTGTCAGCGGTGTTACCCTGGTGCCTGTTTTTATCCGATTGAAAGCTGAAAAGAGTCTCTCCACAGTACATGTCGTCATGGGCAATGTGAGGAGGGCCCGCAGGAGACTGCTCATGTTTGGGAAAATATCACAGGGGCATGCGTCGAGCACTTCTACCAGTGTTTCTTTTTTCTCATTTGTGGTCTTGTTGGCCTTTGCCTTTCTTTTAAGCTGCTGCACAAATACAGGAATGAGAGCCTTGTCACCAAAGGTGTCTGACTGTGGCAAGCAGGCAGCAGCGTCTGTCATAAAGCCGTATATGTGTCTGGCTTGAAACGAGTGTTCAGCTCGTTACATCTGCTTGTCCAGTATGTCATTCCATAATTTCTGTAGGTCTGAGTTTAGCTGTACAGGTGATGATTTGCCCAGAGTAGAAATAACGTGTATTTGCTTAACCTGGCCGGCAACTTCCTCTTGCGTGATCCACTGATATCCAAGCGCACAATCTCATGTTTATCCATGAGCTCATCTGTCAATACGTTATCAAATGTATCATTTTCATTCCTGAAATGTGTGTAGCTGTCCTTGAGCCCTTCAATCAGATCAATACAATCTGTAACTGATAGTGTGGAAGATTGCAAGCCCTTAGTGGCGTAGTCGCTGACATCAAATAACTGGTTGAATGTGACAAGCAGAAACATAAACTTTTTCGTTTGCATTTGGTGCAGTAGGGAGTCAGCTTCAAGTTTTGTTTGGCCAGAACTTTGGGAGAATGTGGCGAGGGTCTCCAAAATAGGTCCCAGGAGCGTTAACACCTTATTGACTACATTTGACCATGAGCTCAACCTCGCATCACAGGATCTCTCCTGAGTACCACTCTTTGAGTACCACCTGTCAGAAAAACTCCTTCTTTCCCCGATGTGTGTGTGGCTGGGAATGTGTGGAGTTGGGCTGGCTTGCAGGCTCATCTATTGATGACAGGTCTAGCGGATGTTGTGACAGTTCTTCTTGGAGAACCGTGTTTGGGCTGGGCTGCTGAACCCTTGTCTCCTATAACACATAAAATGCTATCATATCTATTTGTATTTTTTATTCTTTTTAAGGACTACGGATGCAAATTAGCAGCTCTGCTATAATCCGGCATATTTACAGAAACATTTCCGATGTCCATCAATGTGCACTGTCCTTATCCAAAAATGAAGTATTAATTAGTTACCTCTGCCTACTGCCAATATTATTTTTCCCTCCAGAAAATGTCCATACAGACAGCCAGACACTAACGTTAACGTTAGCCTAACTGTTACTTGCCTTGCTGGTGTGAGGGAGTGGCTACGGGAGGACTTGATGGGGAGAGGGCGGCCGAGCTGGATGGTAACTCGTCACTCATAATGTTACTTAAAGTGGCAGGAGTTTCCTCCTCCTGCTCCTCAGAGCGTTTCTTGGTGAATTAAATGACAACAAGCTGCTTTGCTTTGCCACGTTGACGTTTCAGATTAGCTAACTACCGTCTGAGTCTGTCTCATTGAGCTTGCTTAAAAAGCTTGCCCGCCAACGTCATTCATTTCATTGGATCACTTGCTGGTGACCGTGCAGCCTGTGGGCAGGGTTAAGAGTCCACACGTGGGATAGAAGCCGCTGATTGGCTGAGAAGCTTTCACTCAAAGCTTTCCTCGGGCTGCTTATTGGATGAACAGCTAGAATGAAAATCACTCACTACTCACTATAGGCCTGGCCCTAACCCTAACTCAATAGTAGCGCCGCGGATGGTCAGAGAGTAGAGAAGTTGATACCTGCTGTAAACTTGTGGACTTAAACAGCTCCAGCTCAGTGTAAATGGACTCTTCTGTCACACGGATCTGTTCAGTCTCCTCTTTCAGCATCCTCTGAAACACTTTCAACTCCTGAGGAGCAAAATCTCCTCCTTCAATAAACAACCTGCAGGAGGACAAAATTCATTTCAGAAGTTTATCTTTTGACTTATTTGATCAGGTGATTCTTGTTCCAAGGGTCCCAGGTGTTACCTGAAGGAGTTGAGGAGCTGTGCTGTTCTGTCTCTGACCTCCTCCAGTCTGGTCTGAACAGTCTGTCTGAAGGTGGTCTCACAGCACTGGGTATCTTTGATATGTTCATCCAGACATACCTGGAGGGTGGAGCTGACAGCCTCCAGACTGCAGAGACAGAGCGAGACAGTCACACCTGACACAGGTGTTCAGGCAGTCTGTGATCTGACCACAGATCATTTTTTACCGTTGGCTGCTGTCAGCTGATAGGACATCTTTCTCCATGTTAGACAGAGTGACGCTGAACTCCTGGTTCTTCCTGCTGATGGAGGTCTGCAGCTCCTGTAACTCCAACCTGCAGGTGGTCAACACTTCTAGCACCTCCTCACAGTGATCATCCACATGTTGTCTGTGGCGCTGCAGCTCCACTAAAAACACAGAAACACAAACAGTCTAATGGTGGAAACACTGAGCTGAGACTGATGAAGGTGGAAGTCATTACTGCTCCTCCTTCAGTCCGTATCACACCCGCCATGACACGTGTCAGTGTGTGAGATGAACACAAGGAACATAAGATTATAGATGTAGGTGATATATGTGTGTGTTACCCAGGCGGGGTTGGTATATGTGGTTCTGGATATGTTGGGGGTTCAGCTGCTGCAGGTGGAGCTCCTGCTCCAAACGCACCATCTCCTTCCTCTCAGTCACCATGGTGACAGCTGAACTGAAGACGTTGTGAATGTGCTGCTCCAGGTGGTCAAAGAGCAGAAACCGTGTCCTGGACATCAAACACACACACGGTCAGCCTGAGAGGCGCTCCTCTGTTGCCATAGGGATATTTTTGTGTGTGTATGTGTGTGCACCTGCTGAGCGTGTGTGTGAGCAGCTCCACAGGAAACAGGCTCAGGTGTGTTTCCTGTTGCAGGTTGGGGGCGGGGCATCTAAGGGCTGGGCCACTGTAGGACACACCGCTGGATGATGTAAATGTGACATCACCGCTGATGTCACAAAGATCCAGCAGAGAAGACTCCGCCTACACACATACGCGCTGTTAACTCAGGACCAATCAGAAGTCGCTCATTGTTTGTCAATCATTAAACAGAACTCCACCTCAGTCAGCCAATCCTGAGAGGGGTGGGCAGGGTCAGTGTCCTTCTGACAGCTGATTGGATGATTCTCAGCCCCCTCACTGGGTTCTACCCCTTCAAACAAACAGACCAGTCAGAATGGAACAAACCAGTAAACCAACATGACCCCTGAACTGTACTGACCCGGGTCTGTGGGGCGAGCAGATAATGGGTGGAGTTTCTGCAGTTCTTCTAGACTCTGAGGAGGAAGATCACTTTGTTTATTGTTCACAGCCTTCAGACGGAGAGAGAGCTGATGTGTGAACCTACAACATACAGGTGTGTGTGGTTTCCATGGTTACCGGTGTGTAGGTGTTTCTGAGGTGGAAGAAAGAGGCGAGACTGCTGCTGTAAGTGAGGAGCTCCTCCAGACACACGGACGGGACACGGTCCAACAGCTCACACTGATCAGAGACACACTCACTGCAGCTGCGCACACACACACACACACACACACACACACACACACACACACACACACACACACACACACACACACACACACACACACACACACATAAAGCCCTGTCTGTCTCAGCTGCAGTCTGTTGTTGTGTCACAGACTGATACATCTGTAAATGGCTCTCTACAGTTGTGTTATTATAAACAAACGTGACACAGAAACAATCGATTGATCATCTGTTTTACAGTTAGTTCATTGATCAGGTAAAATGACTGCCAGAAACCTTCAGGTGTGACTTTGCTGGTCATTGGAACATTTGTCACACACACAGTTTGATTAATTTGTCCTGATGCAGCAGTAATGACCTCTGTCCTTTGACCCTGACTGACACTGAGGAAGTTCACCTTCACAATATGATGATTGTGTGTTAACAACCAGGGCCAGATAATAAACCAGGTGTGTGAAGGAAGGTATTGCAGGTCCTTCCTGCTGCTGTCAGACTACAGTAGACTCATATGTTCACAGTGCAGCACAAACTCTACACACAACTCAGAACTCATTTCTGGACCATTCGTTAATACACATATTTATTATTTGTAAATAACAATGCACTGCCTAACCCATTAGCATTAGCAGTATGTGTGCATGTGTCCTCTACCTGTGTCTGATGTCATGCAGGTAGAGGACGGTTTTGTCCAGAGACGTCTTCAGAGCATCCTCACTGCTCTCCTGGCGAAGTCCCGCTAGCAGGTCATCCAGATGCACTTTCTTCCTCTGACAACACAGAAGCAAAGCGTCATGGGAGATACCTCTACCTGCTGACAGATGCTCACAAGCCTGAGCTGTGAGACTCACCTGTCTGTCTCTCAGGTGAGACTCATGTCTGTGTCTCTGAGGTGAGACTCACCTGTCTGTGTTGCTGATGTGAGACTCTGAGCTTGTCCAGGTGTCGTTGTAGTTCTTCTTCTTTCCTCTCTAACCTGTGGCTGTGTGTCTCCCATAGCAACGCTGCTCCTCTCATCACAACAAACACACACCGGCTGACACTGAGAGCGTGGCGGGCCACAGAGTCACAACACAGCTACAGACAGACAGGTAGACAGATAGGTAGAGACAGGTTACAGGTATGCAGGTAAACGTGGATAATCAGATTCAGGCTCAGTGAGGTTTGTGTGACTGACGTCTAAAGCAACCAATCGCTTTTCATCCTGTCTCTGGCTTCGTCCAGTCAGAGTGAGGAGCTGAGAGGCGACGACTTCGTTCAGCTCCTCTTCTGACAGCTGCAGAGCAGAGAGCTCCTCCTGCAGGAGAACATGTGAAAAACACGAGTCAATAATCAATAATGGCACCAAATCTTCTGATTGGTTTCTCTCAGAGGACAAGATCACATGACTCTAAGATATAACAGGAAGTAAATGTTACCTTACAACGCTCCACCGCAGCCAGTCGATCCTGCCACACCTGTTCATAACAACAACGCAGCTGATGGAGGAAATCAGCATGAAGACTGTCTGCAAACACACACACACACACACACACACACATACACACACACACACACACACATACATACAATGTGTAAACAGGTGTTTCCAGTCAGGTTTGTAAATGAGCAAAATGAAGGTGTGAATAAAATCAGCTGGACAGAAACATGAGGAGAGTTACCGATCTGCTGATTGGCGGCTGTCAGCTGGTTGAACCAATCAGAGACCAGAGCAGTGGAGGGCGGGACCAGAGAGCTAAGACACAGAGAGACAGGCAGTCAGTTGTCTTCACAGTGTCAGTGTGGCCAATTTACTGAACCAATCACAACACAGTCTCTGCTGTTGTTACCAGATGTTGTTGATGATGTCACAGCGTTGTTCTGCCAGAGTCTGGTTCATCTGAACTGAGACCAGCTGATCATCTTCACTGCTGTACACGCTCCTGCAAACACAAACAACACTGATAGTACCGATACTGCTGACAGAACCTGTCTATAACCTGTTAGAACCTGTCTATAACCTGTTAGATCCTGTCTATAACCTGTTAGAACCTGTCTAACCTGTTAGATCCTGTCTATAACTGTTAGAACCTGTCTATAACCTGTTAGAACCTGTCTATAACCTGTTAGATCCTGTCTATAACCTGTTAGAACCTGTCTAACCTGTTAGATCCTGTCTATAACTGTTAGAACCTGTCTATAACCTGTTAGAACCTGTCTATAACCTGTTAGAACCTGTCTATAACCTGTTAGAACCTGTCTATAACCTGTTAGAACCTGTCTAACCTGTTAGAAGCTGTCTATAACCTGTTAGATCCTGTCTATAACCTGTTAGAACCTGTCTAACCTGTCTAACCTGTTAGATCCTGTCTAACCTGTTAGATCCTGTCTATAACCTGTTAGAACCTGTCTATAACTGTTAGAACCTGTCTAACCTGTTAGAACCTGTCTATAACCTGTTAGAACCTGTCTAACCTGTTAGAACCTGTCTATAACCTGTTAGAACCTGTCTATAACCTGTTAGAACCTGTCTATAACCTGTTAGAACCTGTCTAACCTGTTAGATCCTGTCTATAACCTGTTAGAACCTGTCTATAACTGTTAGAACCTGTCTAACCTGTTAGAACCTGTCTATAACCTGTTAGAACCTGTCTAACCTGTTAGAACCTGTCTATAACCTGTTAGAACCTGTCTATAACCTGTTAGAACCTGTCTAACCTGTTAGAACCTGTCTATAACCCGTTAGATCCTGTCTATAACCTGTTAGAACCTGTCTATAACCTGTTAAAACCTGTCTATAACCTGCTAGAACCTGTCTATAACCTGTTAGAACCTGTCTATAACCTGTTAGATCCTGTCTATAACCTGTTAGAACCTGTCTATAACCTGTTAGATCCTGTCTATAACCTGTTAGAACCTGTCTATAACCTGTTAGAACCTGTCTAACCTGTTAGATCCTGTCTATAACCTGTTAGAACCTGTCTAACCTGTTAAAACCTGTCTATAACCTGCTAGAACCTGTCTATAACCTGTTAGAACCTGTCTATAATTGTTAGAACCTGTCTATAACCTGTTAGAACCTGTCTATAACCTGTTAGAACCTGTCTATAACTTCTTAGAACCTGTCTATAACCTGGTAGAACCTGTCTATAACTTCTTAGAACCTGTCTATAACCTGGTAGAACCTGTCTATAACTTCTTAGAACCTGTCTATAACCTGTTATAACCTGTCTATAACCTGGTAGAACCTGTCTCTAACCTCTTAGAACCTGTTTATAACCTGGTAGAACCTGTCTCTAACCTCTTAGAACCTGTCTATAACCTGGTAGAACCTGTCTATAACCTGTTAGAACCAGTCTATAACCTGTTTTAACCTGTCAATAACCTGGTAGAACCTGTCTATAACCTGTTAGAACCTGTCTAACCTGGTAGAACCTGTATATAACCTCTTAGAAACTGTCTATAACCTGGTAGAACCTGTCTAACCTGTTTTAACCTGTCTATAACCTCTTAGAACCTGTTTATAACCTGTTAGAACCTGTCTAACCTGTTTTAACCTGTCTATAACCTGTTAGAACCTGTCTAACCTGGTAGAACCTGTATATAACCTCTTAGAAACTGTCTATAACCTGGTAGAACCTGTCTAACCTGTTTTAACCTGTCTATAACCTGTTAGATCCTGTCTATAACCTGGTAGAACCTGTCTATAACCTGTTAGAACCTGTCTATAACCTGGTAGAACCTGTCTATAACCTGGTAGAACCTGTCTAACCTGTTTTAACCTGTCTATAACCTCTTAGAACCTGTTTATAACCTGGTAGAACCTGTCTCTAACCTCTTAGAACCTGTCTAACCTGTTAGAGCCTGTCTATAACCTGTTAGAACCTGTCTATAACCTGTTTTAACCTGTCAATAACCTGGTAGAACCTGTCTAACCTGTTTTAACCTGTCTATAACCTCTTAGAACCTGTTTATAACCTGGTAGAACCTGTCTCTAACCTCTTAGAACCTGTCTAACCTGTTAGAGCCTGTCTCTAACCTCTTAGAACCTGTCTAGAACCTGGTAGAACCTGTCTATAACCTGTTAGAACCTGTCTATAACCTCTTAGAAAATGTCTATAACCTGGTAGAACCTGTCTATAACCTGGTAGAACCTAAATCTACATCCTGGTTCTCTGCCCACCTGAAGTGCTCGATGACCTCATTGACTCTGCCCCTCCTCCAGCGATGCAGACAGTCCTCCCAGTGCAGACGGAGGAGTGACTCCTGCTTCAGGTTCTCCTCCTGGAGGAGCAGCAGTAGACGAGCTACGCTACGACAATTCGCCAGGAGAGACTGATTCAGCATCTGAGACAGACAGAGGAGAGCTGTGACTCTGTGGATGTCAGAGGTCAGAGGTCAGAGGTCAGCGGTTACACTGACTCACCATGGCCTCACTGTGGATCAGCCTGTGGACGTCAGGTGGAGGCAGGAATCCAATCTTCTCCAGCAGGTGGCAGTACTTCCTTAAGACAGCTTTGATCTACAGGAAACACATGCAGCAGACATACGGTCGTATATAATTAAACGCTTTATGAACAGACTCTTCCTCCAGATGAAGAGGATGGAACCTGAACTGAAACATGACAACATCAGTCTGACCTTGTTGCTTCGTTCATTCTCAGATTCAGTCAGTTTGTGGTTCAGCTTCATTATCCTGATCTTCTTCAGCTTCAGCTCCTCCTCCACCTCCTCCCACAGAACACACACCTCCTGGCCACACACACAAACACTTACACATTATAAAAACATAGTGGATCACATCGTCAGCCCGAATTATAGAAACACAAGTCAAAAAATCCAGGTGTTCAAGTTTACCTGCAGACTGACGTGTTCCAGGTGTTCCATTCTGTCCTTCAGGATGTTTAGTCTGTTGTCAACCTCTTGCAGAGACCACAGCAGCTCCAGACTGACACTTCTCACCTGAGTCTCACACACCTGAAAACACAGTCTGTGAATTAGTTCAGGTGAGAGCAGCATCATGTGCACCTCACACTATGTCAGGTGTTTTATGTTGTAGAATGTTGTACCTGGCTGAGCTCTGTCAGCTCGGTCTCCAGCGGTTTCAAAGCTGCTATGTGTTTTTCAGCCAGTCGTTTGATGATGTCAGAGCATGGACGATCGTCCACTGAGAGAGAGAGAGAGAGAGAGAGGAGGAGCTACAGCTGTGATTGGTTGTTGTGAAGACTGAATATGAAGCAGTGTCCAACAGTAAGTGATGCTGCTTTATACAGTCATTCTGATCCATCAGGTGATGTCAGAGCTCAAAGATACACACCCAGAGTGTCAGGAAGTCTGCTGACATCATTAACGTCATCATCACCATCTGACTGCTGCTCCCTGCTGGAGAGAGGACACAACCACCTGACACACACAGACAGAGAGACAGACAGACATGTTGAATATGCAGCTCATGTATGGACATGCTGTCAGAGTGTCTGTGTGTCTACCTGCTGGCTGTACTGCAGTGTGTATTACTGTCCTCTGCAGACAGACAGTCTGTCCTTGCGTCTCTCCGTCCAGCCAGCAGAGATCTGGACAGCTGAACCTTCAGAAGACAAACAACACTGAAGGCTTCACAACTGATCATCATGTCACATCAACGCAGTGATCACACCTGTACCTTTATTGATTCCCTTTGATACTCTGATAAAGCCTTTTAGAGGCTGTCATCCTAAAGTAGGGCTGCTGAGGCTCAGGGGTAGAGCCAGCGGCTTGTTATTGGAAGGTCACTGGTTCGATTCCCCTGGTCTGTAGGTCTAAGTGTCCTTAGGCAAGATACTGAATCTGAAACTGCTCCTGGGCAGCCACCGCCAGTGTGTGAATTAATTACTGTGTGTCGCTTTGGACAAAAGCATCTGATAATGTAAATGTAAGGTGACTTTAAGAGCCTGAATCTAAATTACTGTGAACACTGATTGAACAAGACTCCCTTAACAAATGTAGAGATGTTAAGAGTTGTCTCATGAGTAGAACAGCTCATTATGTCCTTGTTGTAAATTCAGCATTAAATCTTTCAGCTGAAGTTGTTTGTCTCCTTGTAAAAAGTGTCAGTTTGTGGCAGCATGTCTGTACCAGCCTGTCTGCTTCTGTGTCTAAAGTGCTAAAGTCTTACCTGCCAACATTGATCAGCTGTTTGAACACACTGTTTACACTGATGTCACCATTTACACTCCATTTATGAAAGAAGAAACATGTTATTGATCTAAACATGTCACATGTTACAAAGACACTAAACAGTAACAATATAGGCTACTTCTTTGTCCCCGTGGAGAAAGTCCCCAGACTCCCTTAACAAATGTGTCAGTTTAGTGAGTTGTTGAGTTGGAGACACTTTATAAACTCTGTGAAACTCTGTCTCTGACTCATTCTGCAGTATTTGGACCTTCTTGTTCATTCAGCAAATGTTCTACATGAACTTCTTTCTGTCTTTGAGTAGAAACATGGAGTCTGTTTGTCTCAGCGATGGTTTGTTTCATGTAGAGCCGGAAGTGAGATCAGATCAGGACGCATGTTGCTAGTGAGACGATGCCACGCCCCTTCCGGTTGCCCTCTGGACATGAATAAAAACTGTATGATGTATGAAGAGAGATGAATAATCTATTGATCCGATTAGACTTGAATCCCACATTAAGTTTGTCTCAGTTTGTCATCAAACTTATGAATTATCAGACTGTGAGAATGATGACGTCATCATACTGATGAGTGCCTGACAACATGCTAACTTTACTAACGTTAGCTAACTAGTAGTTAACGTTAACGACCTGACTAACGTCTGTGTGACTTCCTTCTCGTCTCATCATCATTAAACACTTTTATAATTTTACTGGTTCATTTTAAAACTATTTGCTTTATAAAATGTTCCACACCAGATAACATGGACCCACCTGAGCGTCGAACAGCTGCCGGTACACCTCCCCGCCCGGTACCGCTCTGCTCTCACTCATGCTAACGTTGATTAGCCAGCTGCTAACGTGGAGGAGAGTCACCGGGCAGCAGCAGAGAGCTGACCCGTGAGATGACACTGTGGAACGGACACCTTCTCTCCCTCCGCTCGCTAGTTCTTCTGTTTCCCGTCAATATAAAGTCGTTAATCTCAGACTGGACCTGGAACAGCACCAGGACCTGCACGTTTCCCTCAGCCAGTCTTAGTGTCTCTCCGTCACCATGGCAACAAGAGCGCCGAACACTCTGCGACGTTCATGGTCCGCGAGAAATGTAGGAGAAAATCACAAGGAAGTCACACCAGGAAGCAGAGAAGAGACTTTATTTTGTGAACATTATAGTAACTCATGGAGAGCAACTCACTGCTCAGTTTTAGTGTCCGTCTTTCACCTCTTTCAAAATAAAAGTCTGTATTCGATCTGCCCTGCTAAGAAAAAGAGCATAGACCAGCACCAAAACACAACAATGGTCTTGCTAGTGACTGGTAACCAGCAAGACAAGCGTATGTTGTGTTTTGGTGCTGGGTTTTTTTTTCAGCAGGGTGTTTTATTGTTTTAAACTGCTGCTCACATTAATTTGATCTGTTTGACACTTCTAACTGAAAACAAAAGAGAAAAACACAGAACATCAGAAACATCAGACTGGACAAAGTCGATTATATGTCACATGATGATGATGTACAGTGTTGAAGTTAGACGTCTTTGTTTTGTGTTGCTGAAACATTTACTGAAGTTAGCATGCTAACCAGCTAGCCCTGGACCTGAAAACCTTTCTCCTAACAGTCCACCGCTCCTGTGCTTCCCCCAGTAGCCCAGGAAGCTGCATGGCTGACTAAGCTAACAAGCTAACAATAGCTACAGTGGTGGATGTATAAAAACAAGAACAGTTAGCAGCAGTTAGCAGTTGGTTGGGAGTATAAACAGAAACCTGCTGTTTGATGAGCGGTAATGATTGTAATTTGATGAGTGGATCACATGACTGATGAGGACACCTAAGAACAACTCACTAAGAAAAAAAATAATAAATCAAATCCAATCACAGCTCAAAGTGAAACAGGTCAAACTTCAGTTCAGTCAGAGTCGGTGATGTCACTGCTGTCGTCAAGGTGACCAGCTGTGTACTCCTTACAGCAGAGCTTGGACCGGACGGCCCGCTTCCTGTTGTCATGGAAACAAGAACAAGCTGAGACAGCCGGCATGACAAACATTTTCATATCGACTGGACCAGAATCTGAGCTCACCTGCGGTAAAAGAAGTTGGGTCGACTTCTGGAGGTGCGACAGCCATCTGTCTCCTCCTCCTATAGACAGACAGGCAGACAGAGAGAGACAGGTAGAGGTTCAGCAGAATCGGAGTATTGATACCAATGATGTTCCTCATATTTCAGACGAAGTGACACCCACTGTTGTAACAGTCGTACTGCAGTTGGGTCATGTGGAGACAGCCTGTTCTTAAGAAGACTGAGGTGTGCTAGTCTAAAATCACTGCATTTGATACTCTGCTTATCAAAGCTGAGCAACACATCTCCGACTCTGAAGATGCTAAGCTAGCCAAAATCTGGAAGAAGTTAGCGACAGCGCTGGATAAAATCAATGCGCTAGATAACAGGAGACGACGGTGTAATACTCGCACCACTGGACTACCCGAAGGCAGCGAGCGCAGTAACCTGGTCTCCTTTTTTAAAACCTGGCTGCTGGAGCTGCTGCAAGTTAGCTTCAAAGGCAGAGCTGTTAACCAAAACACTGCCGACGGGTTAGGGTTAGGTTCTGACCCGCCGGGCTGTGACCCGCCGCCTCCCGAGGTTTAGATTTCCGTTGCTGGATTGCTGCTCATGTGTTTCTGGATGGGTTCTCAGAGTATTATGTTTATTTTGCTAACGCACTTCTGAAGAGATGTTCGGGGCTCTCAGATCTGCACAGTGTAGAAAAGTGTGTCTGGGTTTCCTGCTGAGTTTAAGATCTCTTCCTGTATTGGCCGTACTTGAGACGTGTTGCCAAATAATCTACTTTCGATTTGAGGAAAAAAATAAATAAAAGCTAAACGGTGGACGAGCAGCTCAAAGTCTGACCCCTGTGTGTCCCTGTTGTTTCTGTTTGATGACTGTTGTATAAAGTTATGTTTTTTATTATCTGTCCTTTGTTGCCCTCGACGTCATCTATATTCTGTAGAGACAAATCAATGCTGGAGATCTGCAGCTGGACAGTGAGAGGGAAACACAACGCTGTTCAGAGGGAAACATGTCTGAGTTTCCTAAAAAAGGAGCACGTTCACAATCATGTAGAGAACGGGGGTGATGTGTTCACGGGACCGGGGGTGAGTGAGGAGGCGAGCAGCAGAGTTTTGGACCGTTTGAAGTCTATGGAGGGAATGAGAGTGAATGATGCCAGTGAGGAGGGAGTTGCAGTAGTCGAGACGTGAGGAGATGAAGGCGTGGATGAGGGATTCAGCAGCAGGGGGGGAGAGGCAGTGTCTGAATTTGGCAATGCGGCGGAGGTGGAAGTAGGAGGTCTTGACAGTGGAGCTGACATGGGGATCAAAGGAGAGGGTGGGGTCCAGGATAACGCCAAGGTTGCATGCCAGGGGGGAGAGAGAGATGATCGAGCTGTCGATGGTAAGTGAGGTGGGTCCAGTTTTGTTCAGAGTGGATTTTGTGCCAATGAGGAGGAGCTCTGTTTTGTCACTGTTGAGTTTGAGGAAGTTCTGGGACAGCCATGTTGTTATTGCAGAGAAGCAGGTTTCGATGTGGTTGAGTGGAGGATTTTGGGTGGGTTTGGTGCGGATGTAGATCTGGGTGTCATCAGCATAACAGTGGAAGTCGAGGTTGAGTTTGCGGATGAGGTGTCCAAGGGGGAACAGGTAGCAGATGAAGAGCAGGAGGCCGAGGACTGAGCCCTGAGGGACCCCCTGCGTAACAGGAGAGAGGGTGGATGTGTGGCCGGAGAGGGAGACGAACTGTTGCCTGTCAGTGAGGTGGGAGGCGAGCCGGTCGAGAGCAGCGCCCTCGATTAAAACCATTAAAACCCGTCTGGTCAAGGCTGATGATTTGTGGCAACAGTCCTTCTATTCGTTTGGCCAGTATATGTGTAAAGATCTTATAGTCCTGATTTAACACGCTAACCGGTCTATAGTTACCGCATTCAGATCTATCCTTCCCCTCTTTTGGAATAAGTGAAATTACTGCTTCCCTCCAGGAGGGGAATTATATTCCTTTTAAGGACCCAATTAAAGGTGGACTGCAACATAGGGATCAATGAATCCCCCATCACCCCACACCAGGGGCTTTCCCTGATTTGAGATGGGCTATGGCTGCTCTTATTTCTTTCTCTGTAATTTCTACTGCAAGTTGGTTACTCTGCTCATCCGTCAATTTAGGAAGATTCATTTTCTCAAAAATTCTTCCATTTTCCCTCTATCAACATGAGGTTGAGAGTATAGTCTTTGAAAATATGTTTCAAAGCTATTCTGTATCTCTTCCAATTTATACTGTATTAAATTAGTCATCGGGTTTTTAATTTCATGGACTGAATTCTCTGCCTGTTGCTTTTTCAGCCTATAAGCCGACAATTTACTGGCTTTCCAAAATCCTTCATAATACTTTTGTTTTGTAAATATTAACTTTTTTTGTATATCTCTTGTATAGATCTCATCTACTTCATTCTTTTTCTTCCTAAGTGCTTCTTTAATTTCCTTGTCATTTGTGTCTTTATGTTTTTGTTCTAACTGTTTCAACTCTGTTTGGAGCTGGTTTAGCTCTTTCAGCTTCGCTCTTTTTAAGTGGGAACTGTATCCGATTATCTTTCCCCTCAGCACTGCTTGACATGCATCCCATAATATCGGAGGTGTAACCTCACCATTGTCGTTCTGTTCCAAAAAGTCGGTAATATCATTCTTAATTTGGTCCTTCATATGATTCAATATATGTATGTTTAATCTCCATAAGGTGTTTCTCTGGGACTGTTTGAGATTTAGTTTTAAATACAGAGGGCTAATACAGGATTATGGGTCCGAAAGGTCCATAATCCCCATGCTGCAATCACCAACCCAGTGTAAATCTTTACCAAAGATTAAAAAGTAGTCAATCCTTGAATACAACAAGTGTGGATTAGAAAAATATGTATAATCTCTCTTTACGGGATTTAATTCTCTCCACACATCTACTAAACCAATATCCTTATTACTTATTATTGCTGAATTGATCCTTGTGTTCAGGTGACTGGGCTGAGCTACCTGTGTTTTGATGAATCCAGTTTTGGGCATAATCTAATATTGAGATCACCCCCACAAATTAATACCCCTTGAGAATCTGCTATAATCAATTCAAATGTTTGACTAAAAAAACTCCAATCAGAATCGGGGGGGGGGGCATATATATTCAGCAAAGTTATCAATGAGCCATTTCAGCTCCCTCTCAAAAACACATATCTTCCTTCTGTGTCCTTCTTTTCAAATAGGGACTCAAAACACATTTTACTGGAAATTAATATTGCCCCCCCTCTCCTATGCTATTTGCATATGATGATGAGAACTGATACTTAAAGCCCGTTCTTTTTAATTAAGCGTGCTCTAAATCTGAAAGATGGGTTTCTTGCAAAGAGTCAAAACTGTGCTAGAAGCTGTTTGTTAACCAAAGAAGCTGAAACATCAACGTTCTTAGTGAGGACAAACTCATTTGTGAATAAACCTCATCGCTATCTGGCTCATCATCTCCTTAACAGGGCTTATTCCCAGAACATTCACTCAAAGGCAACTATTAGTCATAAGAATGAAGAAATTAATGATACTTTTAAAATATTTTTCTTTATACCTCATAATTCATACCCCCATCCCAAAAGGGAGGCAAATATCTCTCTGGTACCAAAATAGGGCAAAGCGCCAGAAGAATGTTCTTCATATGGACCCGTGCCGGTTCTGAACTTACACAAGAAGCTTTAAGCAAAAGTTCATCCCTGAGAAAATCCTGCCCAATGTCATCACTAACGATCCGACCGGGTTCATTCGGAGGAGGTAATTCTTCTCATGATGTAAGAAGGTTGAGCCTGTGCTGTTTCTCCGGACGCAGAGAAAGCCGGCCAGGCTGCAGAGGCCTCACCTTTACTCTTCACCTCTATCAGCTGTGATCACAGACGCTCAGGTCCAGTTCAGTACTGAACGAGGCAGGTTTGCTTCTTGAGCCTCGAGCTGCAGCTGTCAGACACGATGTCAGCGTAACAGGAATCACCTTAAGTGGCCAACAGCACAAAATGTCTCTGTGTGTCGGCGACGTTTTAATCGACCTCGACTCCACAAGACAATCATCCCCAAATTAACTGAGTACATTTATAAATATGGCTCCTTTTCCAGATATAGAATACATTCTTCTAAGAGTGAGGCCATGATCCACACATCTCACAGATTACCCATGAAGCAGCAGTCCTGGTCCTCTGTTCACACGCTGTGGCACCTCCTACAGGAGAGTCGAGCTGCTGCAGCACCAACGCCTCCTCGTTCTCCCCTGACGTCCCACTGGGCACCTCCTCACTGCTGCCTGTTGGTCACATGACGACAGGTCACATGACGACAGGTCACATGATGCAATATGATGTCACTTGACACGTGACAAGACTCTGACCTTTAGCTGCATTCTCTGAAGGCTCCTGCTCCTCCTCCTCCTCCTCCTCACTGCTCCTGTCACACTGAAGGAGAAACACATCATTACATCATCACTGACATCATGAAAACCTCCTCCTCCCCCCCTCACCTGGTGACTTCTGCAGGTGAGTCTGCGGAGGCGTGTCCTCAGTTGTAGCTCCTCCCCCTGTGACCGTAGCAGGAGGAGCTCCAGCTTATCAGATTGCTCAGTGAGCGTTCTGACCTGCTCCCTGTACTGATCCTTCTCCTGCAGGAGCAGCCGTGCCTCCTCCTGCTGCTCCACCCTCGACAACAGAGCCTGGAGCACCAATGAGAGGCCTTACACTCATGACATCATCATCATTATCATCATCTCTTTCAGAGACTCCTCTTCCTCCTCCTCACCTTGTCTCTCTCTCTGATCACCTCCTCCAGCTGTCGGAGGGTTTGTTTGTTTCGTTGTCGGTACATCTTTGCGTCTCCTTTCAGCTGAGCACACCTGAGCTCCAGCTCCTCCTTCTCCTCCTCGCTCTGCACACAAACAAACACTGTGATGAGTTTGTTACACACACACACACACACACACATGACTAACTCTACCTGAACTCTTTTATTTGGATAAAACTGTCTTCTGTAGAATTTTCACTTCTTTCATTTGTTTCAAAATAAAAGCCTCCAGCAGGTCAGAGAGCATCATCACTTCCTGACAGGATTTTATCTGTTAGAACAGAAACTCCTCCTCCTCCTCCTCCTCCTCCTCCTCACCCTGGCTCTCTGCTCCTCTGCTCTGTGGAGGTCTCTTCTCAGTCCAAACACTGTGGTGAGGAGGTTCATCTGGAGAGGACCTGGACCCTTCTGCTTCTCCTCTTTTGTCTCCTGCTTCTTCTCCTCCTCCTTCTTCTCCTTCTCCTCCTCCTTCTTCTCCTCCTTCTTCTTCTCCTTCTCCTCCATCTCCTCCTCCTCCGTCTCCTCCTTCTTTTCCTCCTGCTTCTCCTCTTTGATCTCCTCCAGTCTTTGGGGATGGAAGAAGGTGGCTGTGGGCAGAGCCAGACTCCTGCTCTGAAAACACACGTGGTAACACCCGTGAGGTGCGTGAGGTGTGTGTGAGGTGCGTGAGGTGTGCGTGAGGTGTGCGTGAGGTGTGCGTGAGGTGTGTGTGAGGTGCGTGAGGTGTGCGTGAGGTGTGCGTGAGGTGTGCGTGAGGTGCGCGAGGTGTGCGTGAGGTGCGTGAGGTGCGTGAGGTGCGCGTGAGGTGCGTGAGGTGCGTGTGAGGTGCGTGTGAGGTGCGTGAGGTGCGTGAGGTGCGTGAGGTGCGTGAGGTGCGCGTGAGGTGCGCGTGAGGTGCGCGAGGTGCGTGAGGTGCGTGTGAGGTGCGTGTGAGGT
>NC_044191.1:37513540-37523540 GCF_900880675.1 Sparus aurata | reverse complement strand
CCCAGTGTCCCCACATCCAGTGTCCCCACATCCAGTGTCCCCACACCCAGTGTCCCCACATCCAGTGTCCCCACATCCAGTGTCCGCACATCCAGTGTCCCCACATCCAGTGTCCGCACATCCAGTGTCCCCACACCCAGTGTCCCCACATCCAGTGTCCCCACATCCAGTGTCCCCACACCAAGTGTCCGCACATCCAGTGTCCCCACACCCAGTGTCCCCACATCCCAGTGTCCCCACACCCAGTGTCCGCCATCATCCCAAGTTTCGTCCCCACACCCAGTGTCCCCACACCCAGTGTCCCCACATCCAGTGTCCGCACACCCAGTGTCCGCACACCCAGTGTCCCCACATCCAGTGTCCCCACACCCAGTGTCCGCACACCCAGTGTCCCCACACCCAGTGTCCCCACATCCAGTGTCCCCACATCCAGTGTCCCCACACCCAGTGTCCCCACATCCAGTGTCCGCACACCCAGTGTCTCCACACCCAATGTCCGCACACCCAGTGTCCCCACATCCAGTGTCCCCACACCCAGTGTCCGCACATCCAGTGTCCCCACACCCAGTGTCCCCACATCCAGTGTCCGCACACCCAGTGTCCGCACACCCAGTGTCCGCACACCCAGTGTCCGCACACCCAGTGTCCCCACATCCAGTGTCCCCACAGCCAGTGTCCCCACATCCAGTGTCCGCACACCCAGTGTCCCCACACCCAGTGTCCACACACCCAGTGTCCCCACATGTCCCCACACTCCATAAAAAAACAATGTTTCATTTCACAAAAACTTTATTATAAAATAATCATCTCATAATTTCAGAAAATTTCTTTACAAATATGAACAAAACAAGACAAAAACTAAAAATAACAACAAACACAACATATTTTAGTACAATCAAATCTGTTTCTAACTCCCTCTAAGGTCCCTGAACTCACCAGAGAACTGATAACTATTCTGCTGAACCTCCAGGACAGTTCTGTTTACTCCATGCAGGATCATTTCCCAAAATTGAACCATTTTAAAAAGATTGATTTTCTTCCTTTAAGAATACAACAGTTAAATTTCCTTTAAATGAAAATTGACTTGCAGGGTGAAACTTGTGAAAATGTCAAACTGTTTGGGTGCAGGTGACTCATTGTTGAGCTCCATCACCAGAAAATCTAAAACTCTCACGTCAGATTCCTGACGGTCTTTGAATTAACCTGTTGGTGTGAAATGTCAAACATGAAACTTTCAGTTTTTACCTCCAAAGAACAGGACAGACAAAACATTGTGTTCATGTCCAGTGAAAATTACTTATTTTAACATCATCAACATTTTAAACTCTTTTTAACGGATCATCTTTTACAGAACTAGTTTCTACTGGTGTGGTACGTTCTGGTTCTGTTGTGGATCTGGTCCAGTCTGCTCAGTCAGGTCTGTGGTTTGTGTGCTGGTGGTGGTGATTCCTGAGAAGTGATTGGCTGGAGCTCCTGAACCGTCGCATATCAGTAAAGATCTCTATAAACAAAAGGAAACTGATCAGTGAATCAAACCTGCATGTCAGTTTGTTTTAACAGACTCAACAAGGCTCAAACAACACAGCTGTTTTCTGCACATAGCAACACATCGTCTCAGTTTAAACATCTGTCTGATGCTTTGGACACTTTAAATCAACAAGGACTTATTTTTAAAGAGGAGACCTGGTGGCTGGTGGTGGTACTGCAGATCCTGGAGGTCACAGGAAACATGACAGCAATAATAAAAAAGAGAAATGTTCCTTTAATAAACTCCGGACTCACCTCAGCTCTCCTCTGTTTCCCTCTTTCTTTCATCTTCCTCAGCTGCTCCTCCTCCTCTTCCTCATCCTCCTCACTGGCTTGGCAAGCTACAGGCTTCTCTGTGATTGGCTGCACTGTGGCCAGGAGGGCGGGGACAGTGAAGCAAGACAGGAAGCGAGCCTTCAGCAACTGGTAGGCGGGGTTACTAGAGAAACGCTCCGCCACCATGCGACGTACCATGGCCACGAGCTCCGCCTCCCCCTGCTGGTCAGAGCTGACAGAGGGAGCTGCAGAAGGAACAAGAAGAAGAAACAGACACACTTGAGCACCACCCATACACCTGAGGGCTCACCTGGACTCTACAACACCATCCATACATCTGAGGGCTCACCTGGACTCTACAACACCACCCATACACCTGAGGGCTCACCTGGACTCTACAACACCACCCATACACCTGAGGGCTCACCTGGACTCTACAACACCATCCATACATCTGAGGGCTCACCTGGACTCTACAGCACCACCCATACATCTGAGGGCTCACCTGGACTCTACAGCACCACCCATACACCTGAGGGCTCACCTGGACTCTACAACACCACCCATACACCTGAGGGCTCACCTGGACTCTACAACACCATCCATACATCTGAGGGCTCACCTGGACTCTACAACACCACCCATACACCTGAGGGCTCACCTGGACTCTACAACACCACCCATACACCTGAGGGCTCACCTGGACTCTACAACACCATCCATACATCTGAGGGCTCACCTGGACTCTACAGCACCACCCATACATCTGAGGGCTCACCTGGACTCTACAGCACCACCCATACACCTGAGGGCTCACCTGGACTCTACAACACCACCCATACACCTGAGGGCTCACCTGGACTCTACAACACCACCCATACATCTGAGGGCTCACCTGGACTCTACAGCACCACCCATACACCTGAGGGCTCACCTGGACTCTTCAACACCACCCATACACCTGAGGGCTCACCTGGACTCTACAGCACCACCCATACACCTGAGGGCTCACCTGGACTCTACAACACCACCCATACACCTGAGGGCTCACCTGGACTCTACAGCACCACCCATACACCTGAGGGCTCACCTGGACTCTACAGCACCACCCATACACCTGAGGGCTCACCTGGACTCTACAACACCATCCATACATCTGAGGGCTCACCTGGACTCTACAACACCACCCATACACCTGAGGGCTCACCTGGACTCTACAGCACCACCCATACACCTGAGGGCTCACCTGGACTCTACAACACCACCCATACATCTGAGGGCTCACCTGGACTCTACAACACCACCCATACACCTGAGGGCTCACCTGGACTCTACAGCACCACCCATACACCTGAGGGCTCACCTGGACTCTACAGCACCACCCATACACCTGAGGGCTCACCTGGACTCTACAGCACCACCCATACACCTGAGGGCTCACCTGGACTCTACAACACCACCCATACACCTGAGGGCTCACCTGGACTCTACAACACCACCCATACACCTGAGGGCTCACCTGGACTCTTCAACACCATCCATACACCTGAGGGCTCACCTGGACTCTACAACACCACCCATACACCTGAGGGCTCACCTGGACTCTACAACACCATCCATACATCTGAGGGCTCACCTGGACTCTACAACACCACCCATACACCTGAGGGCTCACCTGGACTCTACAACACCACCCATACACCTGAGGGCTCACCTGGACTCTACAGCACCACCCATACACCTGAGGGCTCACCTGGACTCTACAGCACCACCCATACACCTGAGGGCTCACCTGGACTCTACAACACCACCCATACACCTGAGGGCTCACCTGGACTCTACAGCACCACCCATACACCTGAGGGCTCACCTGGACTCTACAACACCACCCATACACCTGAGGGCTCACCTGGACTCTACAACACCACCCATACACCTGAGGGCTCACCTGGACTCTACAGCACCACCCATACACCTGAGGGCTCACCTGGACTCTACAACACCACCCATACATCTGAGGGCTCACCTGGACTCTACAGCACCACCCATACACCTGAGGGCTCACCTGGACTCTACAGCACCACCCATACACCTGAGGGCTCACCTGGACTCTACAACACCACCCATACACCTGAGGGCTCGCCTGGACTCTACAGCACCATCCATACTTCACATAATCATGTTCACACAATCATGACACTTATAAATGAACAGAAGAAGAAGTGAGCCTTAAACATCACCTACAGGACTGCCCCCCCTTTGTACCTGTCAGGTGAGTCAGGTGTTACCTGATTGGTCTGTGGCTGGTTGGTGGTCAGAGGTGGAGTCGGGCAGGTCGGGAGGCTGATTGGACGTCTCCTTGGCGCTGCTGTCTGGTGAGGGTGTGGTCTGAGGACATCTTGGTTCGGACGCTTCACTCAGGAGTCTCAAGGATGAGACGGTCAGACACTTCTTGGCGCAGAGCAGCGCACTGAGCATGCTCAGACTGCTGACGAAGGGTGGCAGGTAAGGAAGAGCCACACCCACTCCAGGTACCACCACGCCTCCCCGACCAGCCAGCCAATCACACACTGCCGCCTGGGACTCCTGAAACATCAGGGCAGGGTCAAACTGCAACGCTTCTCTCCTGAGAGGAGGCGGCGCTGCAGGGTCCACTCTGACCACGCCCTTATATGGCAGCATGAATTTTGGGGGATGCTGGGCGGAGGAGGCGGGGTTTGGGACAGCTCGCAGGATGAAGGTTGGGACAGGAAGAGGGTGTGGCTGAGTCTGTCCAGGCTGTACGGGGATGGCGGTGCGTTCAGGTGCGATAGATGGCAGAGGGGGCGTGGCCGGGAAGCTTGGTATGAATGCCAGCTTGAGGCCTTGGGGCGGAACTTCTACCAACTGGAGCATCCCGCCAGGTGTCATGACCCACATGGACTGACCGTGATGTAAAGACAAGCCGGGGAGCGGAGCGATCTGCCGGTTCTGATCAACAGCTTCCTGTTTAGAGCGAGACGTACGAGAAGATCGAGAAGAAGAAGATCTCTTCTTCTTTGCTTCAGCCTAGAAGTAAAACAACAGAAGAAGTCAGACAAGGAGGAGACAGACGAGGAGACAGACTGAGAGGAGGAGACAGACTGAGAGGAGGAGACAGGCTGAGAGGAGGAGACAGGCTGAGAGGAGGAGACAGGCTGAGAGGAGGAGACAGGCTGAGAGGAGGAGACAGACGAGGAGACAGACTGAGAGGAGGAGACAGACTGAGAGGAGGAGACAGACTGAGAGGAGGAGACAGGCTGAGAGGAGGAGACAGACTGAGAGGAGGAGACAGACTGAGAGGAGGAGACAGACGAGGAGACAGACTGAGAGGAGGAGACAGGCTGAGAGGAGGAGACAGACTGAGAGGAGGAGACAGACTGAGAGGAGGAGACAGACTGAGAGGAGGAGACAGACTGAGAGGAGGAGACAGGCTGAGAGGAGGAGACAGACTGAGAGGAGGAGACAGACTGAGAGGAGGAGACAGGCTGAGAGGAGGAGACAGGCTGAGAGGAGGAGACAGACTGAGAGGAGGAGACAGGCTGAGAGGAGGAGACAGACGAGGAGACAGACTGAGAGGAGGAGACAGGCTGAGAGGAGGAGACAGACTGAGAGGAGGAGACAGAGGAGGAGACAGACTGAGAGGAGGAGACAGAGGAGGAGACAGACTGAGAGGAGGAGACAGACTGAGAGGAGGAGACAGGCTGAGAGGAGGAGACAGGCTGAGAGGAGGAGACAGGCTGAGAGGAGGAGACAGACTGAGAGGAGGAGACAGGCTGAGAGGAGGAGACAGGCTGAGAGGAGGAGACAGACTGAGAGGAGGAGACAGGCTGAGAGGAGGAGACAGACTGAGAGGAGGAGACAGACTGAGAGGAGGAGACAGGCTGAGAGGAGGAGACAGGCTGAGAGGAGGAGACAGATCTTACCTTGGCTTCAGTAGCTTCCTGTAGAGCTCTCGCTCTCTGACTTGGTTTTCGGACTCTCTTCCCGTTCCGTGTCACACCTGCACCTGTACCATCCACACATGAGTCGTCCTGACTGCTTGTCACAGTTGGCTCCTCCTCCCTCGCTCGTTTCCTCCTTCTGGGTGGGGCTTTGGAAGACTTGCTGGGGGCGGGGTCAGATCTACTTAGACTGGAGGTCTGCTTTTTGGGGGCGGGGCTTGGCTGAACTGAGTCGGAGTCATTTTGACCAGTGCTGTAGTCGTGATCGATGTGTGAAGGGACAGGTTGGCTTAATGTGGAGGAAGCCGTGTGCTGATTGGTCAGCATTGAGGGGGGCTGGGTGCAATGGAGGCTTTTAGTTGATGACAGGGTGGTTTTGGAGCAGGCAGGTGTGGTGTTCTGACTGTTCACAGAGACGGGAGGAAGTGAAGGAGCTTCAGAGGAGATGAGCGCTACAGGAGGAGGTCTGACGACTGTCTGATGAGCGGAGACTGCGTTCTGGATCTGAGCTTTCTTTCGTGGAGACGAAGCAGATTTCCTCCTGGCTTCAGCCTGAGAGGAGCGAAATGCAAAAACGAGTCAGAATGATTGGATCATGTTCAGAGTTTTAATGTGCTGAGAGGAGCCACAGATCCTCAGGGCCCGGAGTCCCCTGGTCATCTGTGAGACAACACTGAAACCCCGTCAGGTGGAGGGAAGGACCCGCTCTTTACAACACCGTGTTCTGCTGGCAAACTTTTATGCTTCGTTCAGACACAAATCATTCACACGACTAGATTACACACAAAGTCATTCTATTCGCTCTGGTGGTGTGAATGACACAAGGCGATTTGAGCACAAGTGAGCAGAATTCATGAACAACAGTGGAGGAAAGGATGATAATCAGAGGTCGTGGCTGTTTGCAAAAGACGTCTTCACCTAAAGAATCAAGACTCATTTGTTCAGACTTCACCAAGTACATGCACCTTTATGATCTTATTTCAGCACTTATGTACTGAAGGACTCCTTCTTTTCTACTCCATCGACGGTGACGTCGTGGTTTCTTTCTTGTCACAAATGTACTTATTGTAGAAGTCGCTTTGGACAAAAGCATCTGCTAAATGCCCTAAATGTAAATGTAAATATAAATATAAATGTTGCAGACACAGAGCTGAACGATAACACATCTGCTCTAATGAGACAGGACAGGAGGAGCTGTGGAGGAAAGTGAGCGAGGGAGTCAGGCTGTTTACAGTCGTTGTTGAACATGAATCATCTCATGACAGAATTCACTCACCTTGGCTTCAGTGGCCTCCTGCAGAGCTCTGGCCTTCACAGTCAGCTTCCTCTTCCTCCGTCCTTCCTCCATCACATTGTCACCTGATCCGACCAGACTTCTACATGCTTCACCCACAACATCAACTGCATCCACCCCATGCTGACTGCTGCCAACAACCTGTGGATCCTTTGACAGCTTCTGCCTTCTCCTTATATGTGGAGTCAGGGTGGAGCCGGGAGGACGAGGCTGACTGGTGAGTGTTGAACCGGCAGGAACACGCTGACTGGGGGAAGGGGACGAGTCAACTTTGAGCTCTTGAATCAAAGGTCCAGCTTGTTGGCTGAGAGAGGCAGAGCAGGTGGATGTAGAGTTCAAGGGTCCTGGGACAACAGAGATGGGAGGAACATTCAGTCTCTGAGAAGCAGGAGGTGCAGGTGACGGACAGGTGACACCAACAGCAAGAGGAGCAGGTGTGGTCAGGGGAGAGGGAGGAGCAAGCTGGACAGAGACGGCACAACGCTGAGGTAACGACACCTGAGGACGCATGTTAGGAGACATCTGAGGACGCATGTTAGGAGACATCTGAGGACGCATGTTAGGGAGACATCTGAGGACGCATGTTAGGAGACATCTGAGGACGCATGTTAGGAGACATCTGAGGACGCATGTTAGGAGACATCTGAGGACGCATGTTAGGAGACATCTGAGGACGCATGTTAGGAGACATCTGAGGACGCATGTTGGAGGAACATCTGAGGACGCATGTTAGGAGACATCTGAGGACGCATGTTAGGAGACATCTGAGGAACGCATGTTAGGAGACATCTGAGGACGCATGTTGGGAGACATCTGAGGATGCATGTTAGGAGACATCTGAGGACGCATGTTAGGAGACATCTGAGGACGCATGTTGGGAGACATCTGAGGACGCATGTTGGGAGACATCTGAGGATGCATGTTAGGAGACATCTGAAGAACAACAGCAGGGCGGCTCTGAGAGGGTGCTGATGGGAGATGAGGAGGAGGACGCTGCTGCGCTGGCTGTTTTCGCAGCAGCTGTTTCCGTGTGTTCTGTTGCTGCAGAACCTGAAGCTGCTTCAGGATCAGCTGCTGCAGAATCAGCTGCTGCTGATGGTCCGACTCCTGCTGGTCCCGCTCCTGCAGGAGTTTGCTATAGAGTTAGGGTTCTTCGGCTGAGTAGAGATGGGAGGTGGTGCAGGATGTGGCATTAATGGCACCTTGTTCATCCTCTTCTCTATCATCTCCTTACAGCCGACAGAGTCCACGTTCAAGGTCTGGAGGAGGAGCAGGAACACTGGAGTTGAGGTCATCTGGGTCTTCTCCCCCTCCTCTCTCATGGAGTCGGCTGCTATCAGTTTGGTTTTTGCCGGGATCAGCACGTTGCCGATCCATGGCATCACCGCCACCTGCAGCTCGTAGTCCAGACCTCTGCTCGTCATTTGGCCCAGCGTTGTCCTTTTGCCGGTCTGGACCTTCTGTCGGATGCGGGGCGGCACAGATCTGAACCTGGCGACCTGGCGGTTCAGGTGGGCTCGCAGCTGGTCAAAGGACACCATCATCAAGGTGCTGCTGCTGTGGCGTTTCTCCCACCGCAGCTCTTTAGGAGGAGGTCCGAATATTACGGAGCGTCCAAATTGTCCCAGGATGGTCGACCGCACGCATTTCCCTTTGTGGGCGTCTCCAGAGGAAGATAACTCCACCAGCTGACAGCTCAGGAAGGAACACTGAGCTTTTTCTGCTGGAATCCACTCCTCCATGGGAGGAAAGATGTACTCCTCCTCTTTCTCCTCCTTCTCCACCTCCTCAATCCTTTCCTCTTCCACTACCTCCTTCTTCTCCTCTTCGTCACTGTCCATGTACTTCACCACTGTCTCATCTTCCTCCTCCTCCTCCTCCTCCTCCTCCTCATCGTTCAGTTTGGCCAGTCGTCTCCTGATTCTTCTCTTGGCCGGACCAGTCGTCTTCTTGTTCTTTGCTTCTCTGCAACTCTTTGGTGGATTTTTAGATGTTCTTCTTCTCTATAAACAGGAAGGAGACAGAGATAGAGAGTCAGTTACGTTTACTTCAGCTGACTGTTAGTGTCCTGATTGGTTGAATGAACAGACAGGGTTGCCCAATAAGAAGCCTCACACACTCAGACATCCACAGCACCATGACAACGCTGGAGAAAGGTCCGTCTGCAGCGGTTCTACTTCTTACTTTGGACTCAGATTAAAAGGTGATTTCTCTTCACTCTGTGATCAGCCTGACTGCAGCAGTGGTCCAGAGCAGACCTCCACGTTCTGTTCTGTTGACTCCTGACTGGAGCTGGAGGGGACGTGGACTTTACTTCATGAATGTAACGTCACAGAGAGGAGACAGAACCAGAGCCAGAACCAGAGTCTCTGCTGAGTGCTGACTTTACTCAGAGCTTCACCTGTTCGCTTACAGCTGATGTACAGTAACACAAACACAAATTATCCCACGATCGCTGTTTTGTGACTCCTACGAGTTTCATCTTATTCTCTGACTCTCTCCAGAAGTTCTAGCAAAAGGCACCGGATGAAGCCGCCAAACTTCAGGACTTACCTGAAACCAACCTGAATGCTCCTGGTGTTTTTATTCTGCAGACATTAATATATTGTGCTACAAACATTTACTTCAAAAAGATTTCTTAAAATAAAAACCTTAACAAGGTTTTCATTATGAAATGTACAGGAACTCCCCAGAACAGGTGAGTGTACCTGAGCACGAGCTGCAGCTGGTTTGATCAGCCTCCTCCACTCTCGAAGACACTGACCGTCTCGACGATGAGGAATCTCTGCAGCGATCTTTGCCCAGTGGCCTGACACACACACACACACACACACACACACACACACACACACACACACACACACACAGTTAGTTTACGTGTATTGCTCTGTGGGATTCAGACGTCCCAAATAACTTTTCTTGATCCAAATTCTGAAAAGCA
>NC_044191.1:37482720-37513040 GCF_900880675.1 Sparus aurata | reverse complement strand
GGGGGCTGGGTGCAATGGAGGCTTTTAGTTGATGACAGGGGTGGTTTTTGGAGCAGGCAGGTGTGGTGTTCTGACTGTTCACAGAGACGGGAGGAAGTGCAGGAGCTTCAGAGGAGATGAGCGCTACAGGGAGGAGGTCTGACGACTGTCTGATGAGCGGAGACTGCGTTCTGGATCTGAGCTTTCTTTTCGTGGAGACGAAGCAGCTTCCTCCTGGCTTCAGCCTGAGAGGAGCGAATGCAAAAACGAGTCAGAATGATTGGATCATGTTCAGAGTTTTAATGTGCTGAGAGGAGCCACAGATCCTCAGGGCCCGGAGTCCCCTGCTCATCTGTGAGACAACACTGAAACCCCGTCAGGTGGAGGGAAGGACCCGCTCTTTACAACACCGTGTTCTGCTGGCACACTTTATGCTTCGTTCAGACACAAATCATTCACACGACTAGATTACACACAAGTCATTCTATTCGCTCTGGTGGTGTGAATGACACAGGCGATTTTGAGCACAAGTGAGCAGAATTCATGAACAACAGTGGAGGAAAGGATGATAATCAGAGGTCGTGGCTGTTTGCAAAAGACGTCTTCACCCAAAAGAATCAAGACTCATTTGTTCAGACTTCACCAAGTACATGCACCTTTATGATCTTATTTCAGCACTTATGTACTGAAGGACTCCTTCTTTTCTACTCGGTTTCTTTCTTGTCACAAATGTACTTATTGTAGAAGTCGCTTTGGACAAAAGCATCTGCTAAATGCCCTAAATGTAAATGTAAATATAAATATAAATGTT
The DNA here is from genome assembly GCF_900880675.1 of Sparus aurata. Classification (NCBI taxonomy): domain Eukaryota; kingdom Metazoa; phylum Chordata; class Actinopteri; order Spariformes; family Sparidae; genus Sparus; species Sparus aurata. The sequence goes on along the minus strand of NC_044191.1, from coordinate 37,512,250 downwards.
GCAGACACAGAGCTGAACGATAACACATCTGCTCTAATGAGACAGGACAGGAGGAGCTGTGGAGGAAAGTGAGCGAGGGAGTCAGGCTGTTTACAGTCGTTGTTGAACATGAATCATCTCATGACAGAATTCACTCACCTTGGCTTCAGTGGCCTCCTGCAGAGCTCTGGCCTTCACAGTCAGCTTCCTCTTCCTCCGTCCTTCCTCCATCACATTGTCACCTGATCCGACCAGACTTCTACATGCTTCACCCACAACATCAACTGCATCCACCCCATGCTGACTGCTGCCAACAACCTGTGGATCCTTTGACAGCTTCTGCCTTCTCCTTATATGTGGAGTCAGGGTGGAGCCGGGAGGACGAGGCTGACTGGTGAGTGTTGAACCGGCAGGAACACGCTGACTGGGGGAAGGGGACGAGTCAACTTTGAGCTCTTGAATCAAAGGTCCAGCTTGTTGGCTGAGAGAGGCAGAGCAGGTGGATGTAGAGTTCAAGGGTCCTGGGACAACAGAGATGGGAGGAACATTCAGTCTCTGAGAAGCAGGAGGTGCAGGTGATGGACAGGTGACACCAACAGCAAGAGGAGCAGGTGTGGTCAGGGGAAAGGGAGGAGCAAGCTGGACAGAGACGGCACAACGCTGAGGTAACGACACCTGAGGACGCATGTTAGGAGACATCTGAGGACGCATGTTAGGAGACATCTGAGGACGCATGTTAGGAGACATCTGAGGACGCATGTTGGGAGACATCTGAGGACGCATGTTAGGAGACATCTGAGGACGCATGTTAGGAGACATCTGAGGACGCATGTTGGGAGACATCTGAGGACGCATGTTAGGAGACATCTGAGGACGCATGTTGGGAGACATCTGAGGACGCATGTTAGGAGACATCTGAGGACGCATGTTAGGAGACATCTGAGGACGCATGTTGGGATTATGTTGGAGACATCTGAGGACGCATGTTAGGAGACATCTGAGGACGCATGTTGGGAGACATCTGAGGACGCATGTTGGGAGACATCTGAGGATGCATGTTAGGAGACATCTGAAGAACAACAGCAGGGCGGCTCTGAGAGGGTGCTGATGGGAGATGAGGAGGAGGACGCTGCTGCGCTGGCTGTTTTCGCAGCAGCTGTTTCCGTGTGTTCTGTTGCTGCAGAACCTGAAGCTGCTTCAGGATCAGCTGCTGCAGAATCAGCTGCTGCTGATGGTCCGACTCCTGCTGGTCCCGCTCCTGCAGGAGGTTTGCTATAGAGTTAGGGTTCTTTGGCTGAGTAGAGATGGGAGGTGGTGCAGGATGTGGCATTAATGGCACCTTGTTCATCCTCTTCTCTATCATCTCCTTACAGCCGACAGAGTCCACGTTCAGGGTCTGGAGGAGGAGCAGGAACACTGGAGTTGAGGTCATCTGGGTCTTCTCCCCTTCCTCTCTCATGGAGTCGGCTGCTATCAGTTTGGTTTTTGCCGGGATCAGCACGTTGCCGATCCATGGCATCACCGCCACCTGCAGCTCGTAGTCCAGACCTCTGCTCGTCATTTGGCCCAGCGTTGTCCTTTTGCCGGTCTGGACCTTCTGTCGGATGCGGGGCGGCACAGATCTGAACCTGGCGACCTGGCGGTTCAGGTGGGCTCGCAGCTGGTCAAAGGACACCATCATCAAGGTGCTGCTGCTGTGGCGTTTCTCCCACCGCAGCTCTTTAGGAGGAGGTCCGAATATTACGGAGCGTCCGAATTGTCCCAGGATGGTCGACCGCACGCATTTCCCTTTGTGGGCGTCTCCAGAGGAAGATAACTCCACCAGCTGACAGCTCAGGAAGGAACACTGAGCTTTTTCTGCTGGAATCCACTCCTCCATGGGAGGAAAGGTGTACTCCTCCTCTTTCTCCTCCTTCTCCACCTCCTCAATCCTTTCCTCTTCCACTACCTCCTTCTTCTCCTCTTCGTCACTGTCCATGTACTTCACCACTGTCTCATCTTCCTCCTCCTCCTCCTCCTCCTCCTCCTCATCGTTCAGTTTGGCCAGTCGTCTCCTGATTCTTCTCTTGGCCGGACCAGTCGTCTTCTTGTTCTTTGCTTCTCTGCAACTCTTTGGTGGATTTTTAGATGTTCTTCTTCTCTATAAACAGGAAGGAGACAGAGATAGAGAGTCAGTTACGTTTACTTCAGCTGACTGTTAGTGTCCTGATTGGTTGAATGAACAGACAGGGTTGCCCAATAAGAAGCCTCACACACTCAGACATCCACAGCACCATGACAACGCTGGAGAAAGGTCCGTCTGCAGCGGTTCTACTTCTTACTTTGGACTCAGATTAAAAGGTGATTTCTCTTCACTCTGTGATCAGCCTGACTGCAGCAGTGGTCCAGAGCAGACCTCCACGTTCTGTTCTGTTGACTCCTGACTGGAGCTGGAGGGGACGTGGACTTTACTTCATGAATGTAACGTCACAGAGAGGAGACAGAACCAGAACCAGAACCAGAGTCTCTGCTGAGTGCTGACTTTACTCAGAGCTTCACCTGTTCGCTTACAGCTGATGTACAGTAACACAAACACAAATGATCCCACGATCGCTGTTTTGTGACTCCTACGAGTTTCATCTTATTCTCTGACTCTCTCCAGAAGTTCTAGCAAAAGGCACCGGATGAAGCCGCCAAACTTCAGGACTTACCTGAAACCAATCTGAATGCTCCTGGTGTTTTTATTCTGCAGACATTAATATATTGTGCTACAAACATTTACTTCAAAAAGATTTCTTAAAATAAAAACCTTAACAAGGTTTTCATTATGAAAATGTACAGGAACTCCCCAGAACAGGTGAGTGTACCTGAGCACGAGCTGCAGCTGGTTTGATCAGCCTCCTCCACTCTCGAAGACACTGACCGTCTCGACGATGAGGAATCTCTGCAGCGATCTTTGCCCAGTGGCCTGACACACACACACACACACACACACACACACACACACACACACACACACACACAGTTAGTTTACGTGTATTGCTCTGTGGGATTCAGACGTCCCAAATAACTTTTCTTGATCCAAATTCTGAAAAGCAGTAATTGCAGGTGAAAATGATACTTTACCAGCAAACTCATTCTATAGTTTTACTCAGTACCCTTGCATCAGCGTTAGCTAGATCAACGTGACCCGACAGCTCCGCCACACACGACCCTAAACTCCACAACCAGACAGTCGGCTCGTCTGATCAGGTCTTACTTCAGCTTGCATATTTTCTGAGGTAATTTGATCATAACTAGCTCGCTAACAGAGAAAATTCATTGGCCGAGAAACGGTCCCGTTCGTTGGTTTGCAATCCTAACGACTTCCACAACGTTTGATGAAAATCAGGCTAAACCCATAATCCTGCTGACCAACGACACCGAGAATATAAGCTGACAAACTCCGTCTGTGTGGTGACTGAAGTTACCCTGAAAACAAGGTCCGCAGTTTAGGTAGAGTAGATTTGATATATTATAACATTATAAACTTCTGCAGAACTGACCAGTCTGAGAGGAAGAGAGCCACACCTTATCTCCCATCAGCCCCTTCACTTCTATGAGCGCTCTCCACCTTGGCAACACAATGCTCTCCTTCTGAGCCCGTTTGCCTTCTTCTGAATGTCTTATTGCTTTCTTTTTCTTTGGAGTTGCACCATTTTTACAAAGTTTAATTGTCCGTTGATATCCGTCTTTCTATGTTGGATCGGCCACGACCGCTCAACGACAGCAGAGACCAGGACAATCAGAACTGTCTGACTGGGCCAGACGCTCCATGATCCCTGCGTCACCTCATCTGGTGACAGACTTCACACCTTTACTTTCAATTATTGATCTCACATAAAGTGGAGCTTCACACAAACTCACCACAGAAGCTTAAGTTAGAGTTTGTTCTGTCATCAAGTTTCTGGCAGAATCATTACTGATTAGTATCAATGATTATTGATTAGCAGCAATGATTACTGATTAGTATCAATGATTATTGATTAGTAGCAATGATTATTGATTAGTAGCAATGATTACTGATTAGCAGCAATGATTATTGATTAGTATCAATGATTATTGATTAGTATCAATGATTATTGATTAGTAGCAATGATTACTGATTAGCAGCAATGATTATTGATTAGCAGCAATGATTATTGATTAGTATCAATGATTATTGATTAGTATCAATGATTACTGATTAGCAGCAATGATTATTGATTAGTATCAATGATTATTGATTAGTATCAATGATTATTGATTAGTATCAATGATTACTGATTAGCAGCAATGATTACTGATTAGTATCAATGATTATTGATTAGTAGCAATGATTACTGATTAGTATCAATGATTATTGATTAGCAGCAATGATTACTGATTAGCAGCAATGATTACTGATTAGCAGCAATGATTATTGATTAGTAGCAATGATTACTGATTAGTATCAATGATTATTGATTAGCAGCAATGATTACTGATAAGCAGCAATGATTATTGATTAGTATCAATGATTATTGATTAGTATCAATGATTACTGATTAGCAGCAATGATTATTGATTAGTATCAATGATTATTGATTAGTAGCAATGATTACTGATTAGTATCAATGATTATTGATTAGTATCAATGATTATTGATTAGCAGCAATGATTACTGATTAGTAGCAATGATTATTGATTAGTAGCAATGATTATTGATTAGTATCAATGATTATTGATTAGTATCAATGATTACTGATTAGCAGCAATGATTATTGATTAGTATCAATGATTATTGATTAGTAGCAATGATTACTGATTAGTATCAATGATTATTGATTAGCAGCAATGATTACTGATTAGTATCAATGATTATTGATTAGTAGCAATGATTACTGATTAGTATCAATGATTATTGATTAGCAGCAATGATTACTGATTAGCAGCAATGATTATTGATTAGTATCAATGATTATTGATTAGTATCAATGATTACTGATTAGCAGCAATGATTACTGATTAGTATCAATGATTATTGATTAGTAGCAATGATTACTGATTAGTATCAATGATTATTGATTAGCAGCAATGATTACTGATTAGCAGCAATGATTATTGATTAGTAGCATGATACTGATTAGTATCAATGATTATTGATTAGCAGCAATGATTACTGATTAGTATCAATGATTATTGATTAGTAGCAATGATTACTGATTAGTATCAATGATTATTGATTAGCAGCAATGATTACTGATTAGCAGCAATGATTATTGATTAGTAGCAATGATTACTGATTAGTATCAATGATTATTGATTAGCAGCAATGATTACTGATAAGCAGCAATGATTATTGATTAGTATCAATGATTATTGATTAGTATCAATGATTACTGATTAGCAGCAATGATTATTGATTAGTATCAATGATTATTGATTAGTAGCAATGATTACTGATTAGTATCAATGATTATTGATTAGTATCAATGATTATTGATTAGCAGCAATGATTACTGATTAGTAGCAATGATTATTGATTAGTATCAATGATTATTGATTAGTATCAATGATTACTGATTAGCAGCAATGATTATTGATTAGTATCAATGATTATTGATTAGTAGCAATGATTACTGATTAGTATCAATGATTATTGATTAGCAGCAATGATTACTGATTAGTATCAATGATTATTGATTAGTAGCAATGATTACTGATTAGTATCAATGATTATTGATTAGCAGCAATGATTACTGATTAGCAGCAATGATTATTGATTAGTATCAATGATTACTGATTAGTATCAATGATTACTGATTAGTATCAATGATTATTGATTAGCAGCAATGATTACTGATTAGCAGCAATGATTATTGATTAGTATCAATGATTACTGATTAGTATCAATGATTATTGATTAGCAGCAATGATTACTGATTAGTATCAATGATTATTGATTAGTAGCAATGATTACTGATTAGTATCAATGATTATTGATTAGCAGCAATGATTACTGATTAGCAGCAATGATTACTGATTAGTATCAATGATTATTGATTAGCAGCAATGATTACTGATTAGCAGCAATGATTACTGATTAGTATCAATGATTATTGATTAGTAGCAATGATTATTGATTAGCAGCAATGATTACTGATTAGCAGCAATGATTATTGATTAGTATCAATGATTATTGATTAGTATCAATGATTATTGATTAGCAGCAATGATTACTGATTAGCAGCAATGATTATTGATTAGTATCAATGATTATTGATTAGCAGCAATGATTACTGATTAGCAGCAATGATTACTGATTAGCAGCAATGATTATTGATTAGTATCAATGATTATTGATTAGCAGCAATGATTACTGATTAGCAGCAATGATTACTGATTAGCAGCAATGATTATTGATTAGCAACAGCTGATGCGACCCACCGACTCCATGTTTCTCCACCAGCTGTCGCAGCAGCTCCTTCTCCTGTTTGTCAAACAGTCCTCGCTTTGTATCCGCCTTCAGACAGTCATAATACCTGCACACACACACACACACACACACACACACACACACACACACACACACAATATTTTGATTACACAAATTACTTGACTTGAGTATTTTCACCTCTACCTCACATCTCAGAGGGAAATGTTGTACTTCACTACCTGTACTTGATTACCAGTGTTGGGCAAGTTACTGAAAATTACTTTACTTTACCAATTACTGAATATCAAAAGTAATTAGTTACTAGGGAAAGTAACTTTTAAGTCTGCTTTTTAAATGTAAATATGAACAGCACTGAACAGTCAAACACAATAATCCTAACTGACAGTTGAGGACGCGTGTCATCGACATCACACCCAGCAATCAACTATTCAGCTCTGCCTGGCTGATGGGCTGTAAAATCTAGCTTTGGTTGTTAGCATGGAGTGGCGCCTTCAGCATCTGTAGCGTCTGTTGTTACTAGCTTTGTGGAAGCGCGTTGCTTCAACAGGTGCTTCATTAGATGTAATTGCTACTCTCTGATGTGGAGAGGTTCTTCACACCTGCACACAATTGACAACTCAGCACTACATTTTTGTCTTTAATTTCGACGAGTGAAAAGTAATGTCCATACTTCCAGGAGAGAAAGCTCATTCTATCCGCAGCGTCGGGCCATGCTGTGCTTAATGCTGATTGATCGATTCGATTGGTGTATCACTGCCACGTTGGATCAGAAGCAGCTCAAGTCTGTCTTGTCGTCAGCAAGCATTCATTTCTCACAAAAGAGAGTAACCAACTCATTTACATTTCAGTAATTGTAATTGCGTTACTTGAATAAAAAAATATTTTGTTACATGCTCGTTACAGCTAAAAGTAGCAGGATTACAGTAACGTGTTACTGCCACACTGTTGATTACTGTAGTTACCTTACAGATTCAGATTCATAGTAAAACAACTTTAACAGATAAATGTAACTTTTTTATCCATCTGATTATAAACAGTCAGCAGGTTCATGTTCAGATTGACAGGAGGACACCTGGGAAACATGCTGGAAACACACAGATGTCATCATCATGATGTCATCATCATGACATCATTATACCATCACGCCTCTTTAAGATCGAAGTGCTGGCTTTCGGTGTGAATAAACAATGGCGGAGAATTGGCAAACCGCCGCTGCAGCAATAATGCAGCAACTCTGCTGCTGTGTTTGAGGTCATCACTGACACACACCTGAAGACTGTCAGCCAATCAGCTCTCACCTGTCTCTGCAGCTGCTGTCAGTGCGTCCAGGAACCTCCAAACGGATCTTCCACCAGTCTCTCTCTCCATAACGAGAGACAGCCTGCAGCAGCAGCTGAGAGACAGACAGGATGACGGAGAGACAGACAGCTCTGCTGTTTATTGGTAACTGTAAGTAATAGTACTGTTAGTAGTAACTGTGCAGGTGGTGGGCGTGTCCTGTTGTTAGCCACACCCCCAGCCTACCTCGTCCTCCTGTTTGGTCCACGGACCTTTCTTAAGGCTCGGGTCCAAGACCTGGTTCCACCTGTAGAGCAGCTGAGCGGGGTCACGACCGTCCATGAAGTAACTCACTGACAGAGAGACAGACAGCCAGGTTTGAGTGACATCAATGTAAAATTAGCAGTCACATGATTCTGTGTGATGTCACAGTGTGAGGTCACAGTGTGAGGTCACAGTGTGAGGTCACAGTGTGATGTGACAGTGTGATGTGACAGTGTGATGTGACAGTGTGAGGTCACAGTGTGATGTCACAGTGTGATGTGACAGTGTGAGGTCACAGTGTGATGTGACAGTGTGAGGTCACAGTGTGATGTGACAGTGTGATGTGACAGTGTGATGTGACAGTGTGAGGTCACAGTGTGATGTGACAGTGTGATGTGACAGTGTGAGGTCACAGTGTGATGTCACAGTGTGATGTGACAGTGTGAGGTCACAGTGTGATGTGACAGTGTGATGTGACAGTGTGATGTCACAGTGTGAGGTCACAGTGTGAGGTCACAGTGTGAGGTCACAGTGTGAGGTCACAGTGTGATGTGACAGTGTGAGGTCACAGTGTGATGTGACAGTGTGATGTGACAGTGTGAGGTCACAGTGTGATGTCACAGTGTGATGTCACAGTGTGAGGTCACAGTGTGAGGTCACAGTGTGATGTGACAGTGTGATGTGACAGTGTGATGTAACAGTGTGAGGTCACAGTGTGATGTCACAGTGTGAGGTCACAGTGTGAGGTCACAGTGTGATGTGACAGTGTGATGTGACAGTGTGAGGTCACAGTGTGATGTGACAGTGTGATGTGACAGTGTGATGTAACAGTGTGAGGTCACAGTGTGAGGTCACAGTGTGAGGTCACAGTGTGAGGTCACAGTGTGATGTGACAGTGTGATGTGACAGTGTGAGGTCACAGTGTGATGTCACAGTGTGAGGTCACAGTGTGATGTCACAGTGTGATGTGACAGTGTGATGTGACAGTGTGAGGTCACAGTGTGATGTGACAGTGTGATGTAACAGTGTGAGGTCACAGTGTGATGTCACAGTGTGAGGTCACAGTGTGAGGTCACAGTGTGATGTCACAGTGTGAGGTCACAGTGTGAGGTCACAGTATGATGTGACAGTGTGATGTGACAGTGTGAGGTCACAGTGTGATGTCACAGTGTGAGGTCACAGTGTGATGTCACAGTGTGAGGTCACAGTGTGATGTCACAGTGTGAGGTCAGTACTCTGTGTGTATGGGATGAAGTTTCCGATCCTCATCTTGTCCACCAGCTCTCTGAGCAGAGCGTCTTCAGCCGGCGTCCAGTTGCTTCGTCTCAACGAGTCTGAGACGAAACGCTGGTACGTCTGAAGACACAGGAAGGCTGTCCTCCCCGTCTGACACAGACAGACAGACAGACAGACAGACAGGTGAGAGGGAGACAAACGGTTTAAAGACAGACATTAGAGACAGACTCTCCTCGTCCTCCTCCTCACCCCCAGCTCCTTGGCGATGGTCTCCCAGAGTCTCTCTCCATGTCTCCTGCTGACCTCCTTCAGCTGCTGCACCTCCTCCTGACTCCATGGACTCTTATTGATGGATGGGTGGAGGAAGTTCTGCCAGAATCTACGGATGTCCTCTGCGTCCCTCAATCCTTCAAACTGAAAAGAGGAAGAGGAAGAGCAGGAGTGAAGGAGGAGGAAACTTATTGTCCTTATTGACAGTCTGTGTTGCTTCATGTGATTCGTTGATTTTTCACCTACATCAATGTTGGAGATTTTCTGCCAATCATGTTCTTCGTATCGTTCACCAATCAGCTCCTCCTCCTTCTTCACTCTGACCAATCAGAGACAAACAACCAACCTGACGTTAATGAGGGAATCATTTCAATGTGACACACACACACACACACACACACACACACACACACACCTGGCTCTCCTCTGACAGCATCACCTTACAGTCTTACATATAAAATACCGGAGTTAATCACCACATCATCCGTCCTGCACAGGCAGCCAAAACTTACGACCACTAAAAGGAACCTTGTTCCAACAACTCCTGAACTATCCTCCATGAGCTCCACTGAACAGCCGGTCGCTGGAAATCCAATGAGCTTCAAACACTCACATTTGGCTTAGACCACTGTCCAACAAAGCCTGACTGATGAATGATTAGATCACTGAGCATAAGCTGGACATGATTGGCTTATATGAAACATGGCTGAAACCTGACTATAACTACGCCCATGTTGCTCGGGCCTCTAAACAGGGGGGAGGTGTTGCTCTCATCTACAAATCTATTCTCAGCCTAAGCTCCAACCAGGACATTAAATTTACTTCATTTGAGGCTCTGGTTTTAAAACCATGCTCATCAGATAGTAACAGCCTCGTCCAGGGAACAGGCTTCACCTGGTTGTGCTGTACAGACCTCTTACTGCCAGTTCAGAGAAGAATTTGGTGAATTTATTGCAGATGTTGAGACTCGCTCAGATAAAATCCTAATTATTAGGGATTTCAATATCCACTTAAATAAGCCCTCTGACCCTCTAGGGAAAGCTTTTTTGAGACTTCTTGATATTTCCAGCTTTATTCAGCTTGTCCATGAACCCACTCACTCCAGTGGAAACACTCTGGATTTGATCATTTCCCATGGACTTGATGTGTCAGCCCTGAACGTTGCTTCTGTCTCCTCTGCTGTGTCGGACCACTTTCTCATTACATTTGAAGCATCATTAGCCTGTCCCTATGTCCATGACACAAATGTTGTTACTTCTCGTCGTATCAGCCCGGCAACCACAGCGACGCTCAGTGATAAAGTGCCCGGGGTCCTGGCTCCCTTTGCGACTGTGACAAAACCTGTGGAAAGCCTCATGAATTAAGTGAACTCCGCACTTGTTTCGCTCCTCGATTCTGCGGCACCGGTCTCTACCAGGACAAGACGACCAAAGAAATCTACTCCCTGGTTTACTGACGAAACCCGAGATCTCAAGCAGGCCTGCAGGACAATGGAACGAGCGTGGCGTAAATCTAAACTGGAGGTTTTTTATCTTGCCTGGCGTGATAGTGTACTAAACTATAAGCGTGCTCTAAATACTGCTAGAACTGCATATTTCTCCAGCCTAATGAACAATAATAAACACAATCCTAGATTTCTCTTTAACACTGCGGCTAAACTTACTCAAAAACCACAGTCGGTGAGCTGTGCATCCTTTAATGCAAATGATTTCTTAGATTTCTTTTGCAATAAAATTGATGAGATCAGAATCAAAATTAACTCATCATCTCTGACTTCCTCAATGTTTGTTAAAAAACATCCTGCTGCAGATTCTGAGTTGGTCTCAGCTCTAAACACTTTTGAAAATATCTCCCTTCAGATACTGTCTAAAACTGTCTCATCTTCTAAACCAGCTACCTGCGTCCTGGACCCCTTTCAGACAAAACTGTTTAAAGAACTGTGGCCAGCACCGGACCTACAATGTTAAATATTGTTAACTCATCTCTCATGACTGGTGTTGTCCCTTCTAGTTTTAAGTCTGCTGTGGTTCAGCCTCTACTTAAGAAACCACACCTCGACCCAGGATCACTACACAACTATCGACCAGTATCCAACCTTCCCTTCTTCTCTGAAGTCTTAGAAAGAGTCGTGTCCCAACAACTTTCAGGCTCCCTACTCAATAATAATCTCCTGGAACCTTTTCAGTCAGCGTTCAGAGCCTGTCACTCCACTGAAACCGCCCTTACTAAAGTGGGAAATGACATTTTATTTACTTTAGACTGTAACTCGACCTCAGTGCTCATGTTACTGGATCTCAGCGCTGCATTTGATACTATAGATCATGGCATACTGTCAGACAGACTTGAAAGTCAATTTGGCATCTCTGGCCTGACAGCCTGGCTAAAATCGTACCTGTCTGAAAGAACACAATGTGTTTCCTACAATGGTACTTCATCAGTTTTTACTGCTGTGAAGTATGGAGTTCCTCAGGGCTCTGTTCTGGGCCCTTTGCTCTTCTCTTTATATATTTCACCTCTCGGCCAAATGATTCGGAGCTATGGAATACATTTCACTGCTATGCGGACGACACTCAGCTGTATGTGCCCTTAAAAGCTGATGACAAATCTCAAATCACGAAGCTAGAGACCTGCCTACATGCAGTGAAGAGGTGGATGTCAGAAAACTTCCTGCTCCTGATCAGATCAAACTGAGATGCTGGTCATCGATTGGCTCACAGAGACACCATGTTGATCAGGTGACTGTAACTCTCTACAACTGTGTTATTTCTCAACCGTCAAGAATTTCTGTGTTACTTTTGATTCTACACTCTCTTCTGATCAGCACATTAAAGAAATTACCACGATCGCCTTCTACCAGCTGCACAACAAAGCTGAAGCTCCTTCCTGTCCACTGAGGACGCACAGATCCTGATTCAGGCCTTTGTTTCTCTAGGCTGGATTATTGCAAAGCCTTATTTTCAGGTCTTCCACGTGAGAGCACTAAAAGTCTTCAGATGGTTCAGAATGCTGCAGCTGGAGTCTGAACACGTACAAGAACATTTGATCATATTACACCAATCTTAGCATCTCTGCACTGGCTCCCAACACAGGATCAGGCTTTAAGCTGCTGCTGACACACAGAACTGTACACGGCCTCGTAGTACATGTCAGATCTCATTCCACCAGATGTTCCAACTGCTGCATTCGGCTCTCAGGATTCAGGCTCCTGGTGGTTCCAGGGTTCAGAAGCAGTCAGCTGGCTGCAGGGCTTTCTCCTATCGGGCTCCTTTCCTCTGGAATAACCTCCCAGCTGATCTCAGACCAGCTGGCTCTGTTGACGCCTTTAAATCTAAACTCAAAACTCACTTCTTTGACTTCACCTTTAATTAGCCCTGATACTCATTGATAGCTTCTTCAGTGGGTCAGTCTCAGTGAGTTCCTACAGTATCAGATTTTACATCGTCCTGCTGATGAGAAACAACCTACTGATTCTGATCGACATCACATTTCTCTCTTTGCTTTTGTTTTCTGTTCCCACAAGCTGCCAGGACTGACTGAGGACAGAGGACAGCCTTCACTCTACAGACTGTGAAGTCCACTGAGGCTATGTGATTAGGATTTTGGGCTATATAAATAAATCTGATTTGATTTGATTTGATACTTCAGGAGGCGGATCAGAGCCGCAGAACAAATCTGTCTCAACATCTGTAACTGTGAGGCAGACAGCGAGGCGGAGGACCAGTGTGAATGGGGCTCACCTGTCTCCTCTCTCTGGTCTGATCCTGATCCTCACCTGAACCAGATCTAAACCCTCATGCTGGTCTCACACACACACTCACTCACACACACACACACTCACCTGAGCAGGTCGATCTCTCTCTCCAGACTGTCTATCTGCTGTATGAGCTGCTGCCTGTCTGTCTGCTCAGCTGAAGACAGCTTCTGACTCAGGTAGTCCACCCTGCAACACAGACAGACAGCCGGACAGACAGACAGTGTCACCACTATGATACTGTATCCTCATAATTATATTATTATTAATAACTATTATAATAATAATAATAACAATAATAATAATAATAATAATAGATGTTACTTGGACAGTTTGGGCTGGATCAGTCTTCTTAGACTGTCTCGAGCTACTGAGTGGATCAACAGAATCTTCTGCCAGCTCTCCCCTGAACACACACACACACACACACACAGATTAACGTGTACGTCTCTGTTTCACCTCCATACTGTAAATAAATCAACATTATTGAGAACAAGAAGTTAATGTTTGTGTTTATGAAGCTGGATTTTCTCTCTGATCAATACACTTCATTGATTCTGATCGATAAGAATCTTCTTACATCGTTTAACTTTCAGCCTGTTGTTGTCCAGACTGCCAGTCATCCTGTTCGCTTTCTCCTTTGTCTCCTGATTGGCTGGAGGACCCTGGTGACACAAACACAGTGTGTTATTGGTCAGCTGTCACCAGTAGGTCTGTCTGTCTGTCTGCATGCCTGTCTTACCAATCCTGTCAGTTTGTCCTTGAAGTACGGTTTGAGGAAGCGTCCCAGGAACATGTTGACTGGCTGCTGGCAGGAGGAAGGCGGGCGCTGCTCCCTGGGGGCCTCTTTGATTGGTCCAGACAGCTGAGACATCACCTCCTTCTGCAGAGAGGAAGAATATTGTCAGTACTGACCTGCTGTCTGTGGTTGTGCGTCAGTACTGACCTGCTGTCTGTGGCTGTGCGTCAGTACTGACCTGCTGTCTGTGGTTGTGTGTCAGTACTGACCTGCTGTCTGTGGCTGTGCGTCAGTACTGACCTGCTGTCTGTGGTTGTGTGTCAGTACTGACCTGCTGTCTGTGGCTGTGCGTCAGTACTGACCTGCTGTCTGTGGCTGTGCGTCAGTACTGACCTGCTGTCTGTGGTTATGCGTCAGTACTGACCTGCTGTCTGTGGCCGTGCGTCAGTACTGACCTGCTGTCTGTGGCCGTGCGTCAGTACTGACCTGCTGTCTGTGGTTATGCGTCAGTACTGACCTGCTGTCTGTGGCCGTGCGTCAGTACTGACCTGCTGTCTGTGGCTGTGCGTCAGTACTGACCTGCTGTGTGTGGCTGTGCGTCAGTACTGACCTGCTGTCTGTGGTTATGCGTCAGTACTGACCTGCTGTCTGTGGTTGTGTGTCAGTACTGACCTGCTGTCTGTGGTTGTGCGTCAGTACTGACCTGCTGTCTGTGGTTGTGTGTCAGTACTGACCTGCTGTCTGTGGCTGTGCGTCAGTACTGACCTGCTGTCTGTGGTTGTGCGTCAGTACTGACCTGCTGTGTGTGTGTCAGTACTGACCTGCTGTCTGTGGTTGTGCGTCAGTACTGACCTGCTGTCTGTGCGTCAGTACTGACCTGCTGTCTGTGTGTCAGTACTGACCTGCTGTCTGTGGTTGTGCGTCAGTACTGACCTGCTGTCTGTGCGTCAGTACTGACCTGCTGTCTGTGCGTCAGTACTGACCTGCTGTCTGTGGTTGTGTGTCAGTACTGACCTGCTGTCTGTGGTTGTGCGTCAGTACTGACCTGCTGTCTGTGGTTGTGTGTCAGTACTGACCTGCTGTCTGTGGCTGTGCGTCAGTACTGACCTGCTGTCTGTGGTTGTGCGTCAGTACTGACCTGCTGTCTGTGGTTGTGCGTCAGTACTGACCTTCTGTCTGTGGCTGTGCGTCAGTACTGACCTGCTGTCTGTGGCCGTGCGTCAGTACTGACCTTCTGTCTGTGGCCGTGTGTCAGTACTGACCTGCTGTCTGTGTGTCAGTACTGACCTGCTGTCTGTGGCCGTGCGTCAGTACTGACCTGCTGTCTGTGGTTGTGCATCAGTACTGACCTGCTGTCTGTGGTTGTGTGTCAGTACTGACCTGCTGTCTGTGGTTGTGCGTCAGTACTGACCTGCTGTCTGTGGCTGTGCGTCAGTACTGACCTGCTGTCTGTGGCTGTGCGTCAGTACTGACCTGCTGTCTGTGCGTCAGTACTGACCTTCTGTCTTTGGTTGTGCGTCAGTACTGACCTGCTGTCTGTGGTTGTGCGTCAGTACTGACCTGCTGTCTGTGGTTGTGCATCAGTACTGACCTGCTGTCTGTGGTTGTGTGTCAGTAGCGTCTCTAGCTGGTCCAGAGTCTCCTGAACCACCTGCTGGTAAACGAGGTTCATCTGAAGACACGAGTCCACAGACGGAGACAGACCCAGCTCGCTCTGAACAGACAGACACAGTTGGATCATTACTGACTCGTCTGTTACTGAAGTCAACATGTTGAGCTGATGCTGTTACTGACCTCGTCACTGCCGCTGCTGCTGCTGCTGCTGTCATCATCTGGAAACAGACCAGACCAGAAAACATTATGATTAATCACAGACAGACAGACCAACAGACACAAAGACAGACACAAAGACAGACACAAAGACAGACACAAAGACAGGTACCTGACACACAAATGGGACTGTGTCGTCCCAGGACGTCCTCCAGGTTCTGGATCTCCTTCTGGATCTTCTCTCTCTGAGCCAGCAGACCTGCTGCAGACTGAAGACACACAAACCAGCCAGAACAATCACACAACAGATGAAGACTGTCTGGTTTTTTTTAATATGTTTTATTACCGACTGATAAACAACATCACATCACTCTTAACTCTCTGATATTAAGACATGAATAAATCCAACCTGTGTTGGACTACAGACTGACTACAGACTGACTACAGACTGACTACAGACTGACCACAGACTGACTACAGACTGACTACAGACTGACTACAGACTGACTACAGACTGACTACAGAATGGTCATCTAGTGATCGGAAGGTAACTGGTTCGAATCCCCCGACACTGCATGTCGAAGCGTCCTTGAGCAAGATACTGAGCCCCAAATTGCTCCTGATGAGCAGTTGGCACCTTGCAATGTGTGTGTGAATGTGGCATGTATTGTAAACACTTTGAGCGGACAGTAGACTGGAAAAGCCATGTAAACAGGCAAGACCATTTTATACAGACTGACTACATGAATAAATCCAACCTGTGCTGGACTACAGACTGACTACAGACACGTGTTAATAAAGGCTCAGGCTGGATTATTCAGTACATGCATACATGTTGCCGTGGTAACCACATGGTGTGCGTGTGTTACCTGACCGTCCTCTTCCTCTGTGTCATCATCTGATTCACCTGAAGAAACACAACATCACTGTTAGAGAGAGAGAGAGAGAGACAGGTGGACTGTGAGATAAACACACATACAGACAGACAAGTACCTGTCTCACTGCTCAGCTGATCCAGTTCATTTTGAGTTATAGATAGACTCTGTTCCAGCTCCTCCACCTGTCGCTGGATCCTGTCTCTCTCTGCTGACAGAGAGACAGACATGTCTGCGCGCGCACACACATACACACACACACACACACACACACACACACACACACACACACACACACTTCATTAGAACAGACCGACGTCACACATTAGAATAGAACAGAATTACTTTAATGATCCCAGACTGGGAAGTTATTTTGTTACAGCAGTAGTGGGTCCGCAAATAAAACACTTAAAACACATAAATAGAATCCAATATATACATAGTGTATATATACAGTGCACAGTATACAATAAACAATAATAATATATAAAACAAAACAGTAGAGCGATCAGAGTTCTCTGTCAGGCAGAGGTGAGAGAGTTATTATATAAAGTGATGGATTGTGGCAGGAAAGATTTCCTGTATCTGTTGCTACGACAGCGAAGCTGAAGCAGCCTTCCGGAGAAGGTGCTCCGCTGTCTGACCAGTGTGAGGTGGAGAGGGTGGAGAGGATTATCCATGATGGATAACAGTTTGTTCAGTGTCCTCCTCTCCACCACAGCCTCCAGAGTGTCCTGTTTGCAGCCAATCACAGAGCCAGCCTTCCTGATCAGTTTGTTGAGTCTGTTGGTGTCGCTGGCTCCGATGCTGCTTCCCCAACAAACCACAGCAAAGAAAAGTACACTGGCCACCACAGACTGATAAAAGATCTCCAACATCTTGCTGCACACGTTGAAGGATCTCAGCTTCCTCAGGAAGTAAAGTCTGCTCATCCCCTTCTTGTAAACAGCTTCAGTGTTAGATCTCCAGTCCAGTCTGTGGTTGATGGTAACACCCAGGTACTTGTAATCCTCCACCGCCTCCACATCCTTTCCCAGAATGCAATGAGGTTGGAAAGCCGTCTTCCTTTTCTTCCTGAAATCTATCACCATCTCTCTGGTCTTGCTGATGTTCAGCCGCAGGTGATTCTGTCCAGTCCACTCCACAAAGTTGTCCACCAGTGCCCTGTACTCCTCCTCCTCTCCCTCTCTTATACACCCAACAACAGCCGAGTCGTCAGAAAACTTTTGCAGGTGACACGACCCGGTGTTGTACTGAAAGTCAGTGGTGTATAAGGTGAACAGGAAAGGAGACAGTACAGTCCCCTGTGGAGCTCCTGTATCACTAACCACCGCATCAGACAGAACACTGCCCATACGGACAAACTGTGGCCTGCCTGTCAGGTAGTCAGTAATCCAGGAGATCATTGTGTCGTCTACACCCATCACCCATCACCCATCACTGGAGTAACTGTAGTTATTATTCTACATAACTGTAGTTACTCCAGCGGAGGGTGGTGCAGGTGGTTTAACTTCTCATAATCAATAATAAGAGATGAATCATGTTCACAGTGTCACATATCAAACTGCTGACGTCCCAGAGAGTAACATGCAGTCGTTACTATCGCTGCATGGAGTAGTAACGTTGCTCTGTCAGTACAGTAGATGCTAACTTTAGCGGCTAGCATGAACACTGAATTATGATTTGAACCTTTCTGACCTTCAGCAGCTTCCGTCTCGTCTCCTGTTACTGTGTCTTCTGTAATTCGCTCTTAATTTTCTTTATTTTGTCTTTACTGTCTTCACTGTTCTGCCTCCACACGCCGCGGACCTCCAATCAACGCAGCTCTGTCGTTAACATATTACCCAGCATGCTTTGCAGCGGGACAACTTCTCCCGCGAGCTTTCATAGTTCTCGCTCAGATGCTTCAGATTAAGCGGAAATTTGGAGTTTTTATTATTTTATGTTTCCGTCTGTCTCCTTCGCAATAAACCAGCAATACACCAGATACACAAATCAAAACAAACCGTAGCTCGACTCGTCCGCCCTTTATTTTCTTCCCCTCGGTGTTACTTCCGGTCTTTCCGCTATTCGGTTCCGAGAGTTAAACAAACATTGAAATAGTTTTCCTTAAAAAGACACTGTAGGCGAACACTAAGTCGATTTAATGAACGAAAGTTGAATTATTCAACATTAAACGATTCAATGGGTGGATGGATAATTCATCTAATAAAATGTGATTTAATTCTACAAATCGGAGTCCACATCGTCCCTCCTGGTCCCCTCTCATAAATGATCCGGTGTGAAACACAAAGTTTACCTCATTAAACCTGCAGAAACTCCTGACAATGACCCATGTTTTAGGTTATTATTTTACACTTTAAGAATAAGCTGCTGCTTGTTTAATTCTTTCTGTATTATTGTGTGAAATCATGTAAAATCACAAATAAAACAGGACACCATAATATCCAAAATCCTTTTCCACATCAGTTTGAATCAGCTGGGTTAGGGGTTATCATCCAAACTGAACTTCTGACTGCATCTCACATGAGAAGAGTTTAAGCATCAACACTCACGTTCACTCATGTTTTCAATATGATTCCAAGAATATCAAAGTTCTGCCGTCCGTCTGCGGACGTATAAAAACATGGAAATGGAACTTTAGTGTCTGGTTTCTGGACCAGTTCATCACCAACTAACTGGTTTTAAACCAGCTGATCGACATCCAAAACTCTGTGAACAAAAACACTAACTGTTTGTAAAGTATCAAAATAAAAGCGCAACATTGAACTGTTTATGTTTATTTTGTAGTTCACATGAATGTGTTGCAGCAGCGACTCAGACGACAAACTGATTTTATAAACGTCATACATAAACTTCACTGTTTCCTGTTTGAGAGGCACAGAAGTGACTCGTGTGATGTCACACAACAAACATCACTGTTCATTCTTGCGAGCGGCTTCACTCCACCATGAAGACTGTTTGAGAGGTCTGAAGCTCCTCCTCCAACATGACCTCGCCTCTGACCTCACAGACAAACACCCGGTGGTGTGTTCAGGTGCTTCTTCTTAAGATTTGTCAGAGCAGAAACAGAAAGACAAGATCATCAGATCTTGGACCAGGGAGAACCCGTCTCTCTGCCCGCTGTCTGTCTACCGGCGGCGGTAGAGGATGTCCCAGGAGCCTCGCCACTTCAGTCCTTGCAGCTGATTGGCCGACAGCTCAGGGCTGCCGTAGGTCAAAGGGCAGAAGGTTCGATACGACAGGACGACCAACAACATCCCTGCCGACGCACACACACACAGCACACGACGGTGTGTCGCACAGCTGCAGAAACACACACACATTTTATTAATGACCAATCATGACCAAAACGACCAATCACATCTAAGAGACTGTGTCCGGATGACATTAACTAGAGTTAAAGTGAAACTCTCGCCAAAAAGCAACCGAGGCTTTATTTGGGATTGAATATGAGTCAAACCTTCGTGTGAAAGCATAATTGCGACGGAAGAGGCACTTTTAAGATTTACCGTAGTTTCGGTAGTTAATTTTGAACGGGAGTGCGTGGGGCAGGACATGCTAGCATCAAAATCTCTATTTTTAGAACACTAAGAAGTCTCGACACAACATGAAACTTTGCTCGTAGCATCGAAAGAAGGTTTTTGAACTACTCACGTTAGCTGCTGCAGCTCCTGCGCGTCGCCATCATGGCAGACAAAAAGTGTCGATCCCCGAGTGCGACCTGACAGGCACGCTTGAGGAGCGGTTCACCATTACTCTCCTGCCTGTCAGGTCGCACTCGGGGATCGACACTTTTTGTCTGCCTTGACAGCAACGCGCAGGAGCTGCAGCAGCTAACGTGAGTAGTTCAAAAACCTTCTTTTTAGTAAACTCTGTGTACACAAACAATGTTCTCAGTGCTCGTGTTCATGTGTAGAGACCCTGGTGATGCTACCAGCAAAGTTTCATGTTGTGTCGAGACTTCTTAGTGTTCTAAAAATAGCGATTTTGATGCTAGCATGTCCTGCCCCATGCACTCCCATTCAAAATTAACGTGCCCAAAACCGAAACTATGGTAAATCTTAAAAGTGCCTCTTTCGTCGTAATTATGCTTTCACACGAAGGTTTGACTCATATTCAATCACAAATAAAGCCTCGGTTGCTTTCTGGCGAGAGTTTCACTTTAAGGGACCAATAAGAAACAGGCGTTACAGACGGTCTTATTTCATTTCATAACTCAACAAGATAAACTCAATATACAATGTGTGTGTGTGTGTGTGTGTGTGTGTGTGTGTACGTACCTGAGCAGGTGAGTATGTGTGTGCTCCAACAGGGCGGGGCTCAGCAGGTGCAGGTAGCAGAGGGCGGGCAGGTAGTGATACAGGAAGAGAGTTTTCTCCATCAGGAAGAACGGGACAAAGTTCACCACCCAGCCGCCAACACACACACATCCCAGACACACAAACTGACTCCACACACCTGCAAGTGCACACACACACACACACACACACGTACAAACAGAGACAACCTACTTAATTATTCAGCAGATATCAAATCAACAACTGTGTGATTCTGTGTGTGTGTGTGTGTGTGTGTGTACCATCAGGGAGGTCTTTGAAGCCCCGCCTCCTCCTCAGCAAATAGACTGCTGCCAGCAGCTGATAGGCCAGCAGGCTGAGGTTGGCCACGCCCCACGACACCGGGTTACCAATCAGATGGATCTGAGCCTGAGACACATACAGCCAATCACAGGATAGAACAGGAGTGTGTGTGTGTGTGTGTGTGTGTGTGTCTCTCTTGCTGTGTGTCAGTTCAGGGTCTGCATCCTCTGAAGGACTCGGCCTTTGTGGTCTGTGAAGGCGAGTCCTTCAGAGAGACCTTGTTAACCTCGTCAGCCGTTGTTAAATGTGGCGGTCTAGCCTTTGGAGCATTTCCTGGTTGCGTCACCAGATGTTTTACCCTGACATCACGATTTCTGCTGCCCAGGCCCGCGAAAGTGACGATCTACACCACGCAATGTCGCCATTTTCTCTCTTTTTATTGTCTTTTTCGGCACGCAAAGAATCTTGGGATATGTGAGGCCACGAAGGATCGTAGCGGTGCATCCTCCAGAAACAGGGAGCAGAAGGAGCATCTGGAGGAGCTTCAGACTGGGACAGCCTTCACACAGCGCTGTGATGTAATCAGCCTTCAGAGGCTCCTCTGAAGGATGCACACCTGAACTGAGACACAGCATGTGTGTGTATTACGTTGGTGGAGGAGTGCAGCCAGTATGCGATGTTGGTTTCCATGGTGATCCACTCGAGGGGGGAGGAGCTGTATTTGTGTTCAGAATCTTCCTGTTTCACCGTCAACATCTTCCACTGTCATGGCAACACAACGTGACATCATCAATGTGCTGCCATGGCAACACAACATGACATCATCATGCAGAGCTGATTAGTTGTTTTTAAATGTTTTCCTACGATAAGTGAAATTCAGATTTGATTTATTGTTGCAGTTTGATTATCTGTCATCAGGACGGATTCTGTTATTGTTAACGTGTTCAATAAAGTTTCAAATGGCACAAAATGCTTTCATGTTCAGCTCTTTGAATTAACTTAGATGTGACACAGACACAAACATGTGATTGGTCAACAAAGTGATGATGCATTCACTGACGTACCTGAACTTCTAAAAATTTGGCCCAGAAGGAGATTTTTCTGTTCACGTCGATGTGAGTCGGAGAGTGAAGCTCCGCCTCCCTTTCCTTCTGCTCTTGACCTGCACAGAAAACATGAACTTTTAAATGAAATTAAATTGAACACAAGAGGTCAGAGGTCAGAGGTCGTACTTGTTCCATATCGGTGCTCTTCAACTGTCCAATCTAAACTGCTGCTCTGAGCTTTAAACAGTTTGTCTGCGACGACCTCCAACTGACGGAAACCCCAATCTGGAAGAGACACACCAGTCATCTGCGCACACACACACACACACACACACACACACACACACACACACACAGGTCGTCAAGTCCTTATATGGTCACAGGAAACAGCTGTCACATGTGGTCACTTCCTGTCAGTACCCTAAGGACAGCTGAGGTGTTGACGTGGACCAATCGAACATCAGACAGAATGGTCTTCCATGACTCTGACTCTGCTTCCCTGTTAGAGATGTCCTGAACACACACACACACACACACACACACATAGTTTCACGATTATAAAAGACGAGGAGTTTGACATCTTGCAGTTCATCATGTGATCACAGCTGTCTCACCACTCTCCACAGGTTCTGAGTCGGCATGGAAACGTTGAAGTCGATGTAACCTGACACTTCCTGAGCGTGAGGACTCATGGGAGCTGCAACATCATGACTACAACACACACACACACAGTCAGACAGACAGAACAGAAGAAGAGTTCAGATCTGCTTCATGAGGTCAACTACGACTCCCAGGATGCATTTTACCAATAGCCATTCAAAGAGCTTTAAAATGCTACTGTTTAGCACCGTTGGCAGCTAGCTGGAGCTACACTTTACAGAAACCTGACTGCCTCGTAGAAGCTGAGGCTCGTGGGTACTGTAGTATTTGATTTTTCCCCAGCAGCTCAGTGTCAGGATGTTCCTGAATACACCACAAGATTCCGTCAAAAAAGGTGAGCTGTTTACCTGTTGAGGAAGCGTGACGTCATTCCATGAACCAGCTGGATGACATCACCATGACGGACAGGTCGAGGAGGACTGCTAACCACCAGCTCCTGTCTGACACACATGCACACACAGGTGAGATTACACCTCCCAGCATTCCCCCGTGCCAGACAGGCGATCTCCCAGCATGCCCTGGGGCAGATAGGTGACCTCCCAGCATGCCCGGGGCAGACAGTCGACCTACCTGCCAGGGTCTTTGATGATCCACCAGTTGTTGACGTCTTTAAAGGGATAACATGTGACCTGCTGCTGGTGAGAGCTGCCCCGCCCATTCTCATACCTGAACACACAAACAGGAAATAAAGTCATTCAAGCTTCAGCTGACCGCTCTCTGATTGGATGCTGGGTCAAAGGTAAACTGGAAGCACCTGATTGGATAGTTAGCTTTGTGTGAGTGGAGCCAGCAAGGGACAGGCTGGGAGGCGGAGCTTCTTAAAGTCACCTGACTGCCGTAAGCGACCTCCAGAGGCTGACCCTGAGTGATCCTAGAGAGACCACCCTGAAGACCAAATCAATCAATCAATCAATCAATCAATCAATCAATCAATGTGTGTGTGTGTGTGTGTGTGTGTGTGTGTGTGTGTGTGTGTGTGTGTGTGTGTGTCATCACCTCCAGACTGGCCTGGAAGGCAGAGCTCATCAGCTGGTCATGTGGTCCACTGCGGTGCAGCAGGCTCAGGTGAACATAGAACCAGAACACATAGAGAAGAACAGGAACCACCAAAAGACACACAACTCTACACACACACTGCACACATACACTCAGCTGCAAACACACACACACACACACACACACACACAATCTGTCAGCAGGATTTATATTAATAAACTGAAACCAATAATAATCAATAAATTGACGGATGATCTATGAGAAGTGACGCTCTGCTGGACTCACATGACTGACACCTCGGTCTCCAATCAAGTTCCAGGTGTGTAGAGAGGCCACACCCAGCAGCAGCAGGTAGGAGAACACGCCCATGTACTTCACCCTGACATCACACACACACACACACACACACACACACACACACACACACACAGAGTGTCATGTTTGTGTGTCTGAGCTGAATCAAGCTGATCTGAGATCAGATTCTCACCCGACAGCTGCAGCACAGGATGCTCCGGACAGAATCAGCCAGCCGTACCTGAAACAGCTGAGAGACAAGAAGACGTGAACACACCTGTCTGAACTCACAGGTGAGAACTGAGTTCTGATTGGTTCAAAGTGTTTCTGCTGAATGACATCAGATGATGGAGGTGAAGGTGAGTCTCACCTGCTGGGAGTGTTGTGGAATCTCAGGTAGGAGAAAAACGCCAGCAGCACGAAGAAGATGAGAACAGACTCCAGTAACATGAAACGTGATTGGACGATCAGAGAGTTCTCTGGAGAAACAACAAAACAAACATCAACAATAAAGTCCTTTTCACCCGGGACTAGTATTACCTGGGGACCTCAAGTGATTTAGAAATTATCCCACCACGTCTGTGTTTCGTGCAGCGCATTCACACAGGATAAGCGAAGTCTGTGTTTTAACTCTAATTTACTGACATTATCCCCGGGTCGATCTACACCGGAGCCTTACTGGAGCAGCACAACTGTTAGATATGGATACTTTTAATATAATAACTGGTGAGCCTGTTGAAAGATGGAATAGTGTTCCTTACCGCATGCTGCCATGCATGTAATCCATCTAATCATCTTTCCAGATTTCACTCTTCTGATGAGCCTCCTGAATTTGCACCCAAAATGCTGTCAGAACTTTCATTCATAATTCCCAACGCAGCCTCCATAATTCTCCACCGGGAAAAAGGCAGAAAAAAGGCAAGAAAAAACAAAAAACGACCCCAAATCACAGAGATGCTGATTCGCACGGAACTAAAATTATCACATGACCTCTGTGTTTGGTGAAATATGGTCGGTAATTCACGGTGGAATTTTTACTTTACAAATTACGGACATGGCAGATTCACACGGGATTAAGATCACAGACGACCTCCGCAATTATTACAAATTACTGGAGGTCTCCAGGTTATATTAGTCCCGTGTGAACAGGGCTTAAGTCACATAACCAGACACTTTGTTTACTTCAGTCTCTGAACGCCTCACACTTATCTCAGGATTCACATGCCCTGCAATCATCTGAGGTCCTAACGCTGATGTTATTAATTACTGCAGCTCATTGTGACAATGAGATGAGTCGACTTACCGAGCAGCAGCAGCAGAGCAGCTCCCAGAGCCGACAGGTGAGAGAACCTCAGCTCCAGAGTCAACAGGTAAACTAGAGGAACACACAGAGCGCCACAGAGAGCCGGCAGGAGGCGCAGACTCCACACACTCACACTGCTGGGATACTCTGTAGGACAAAACAAGCACACCCACACTGCAGGGATACTCTGTAGGACAAAACAAACACACCCACACTGCTGGGATACTCTGTAGGACAAAACAAGCACACCCACACTGCTGGGATACTCTGTAGGACAAAACAAACACACCCACACTACTGGGATACTCTGTAGGACAAAACAAACACACCCACACTGCAGGGATACTCTGTAGGACAAAACAAACACACTCACACTGCAGGGATACTCTGTAGGACAAAACAAACACACTCACACTGCAGGGATACTCTGTAGGACAAAACAAACACACCCACACTGCTGGGATACTCTGTAGGACAAAACAAACACACTCACACTGCAGGGATACTCTGTAGGACAAAACAAACACACCCACACTGCAGGGATACTCTGTAGGACAAAACAAACACACCCACCACTGCAGGGATACTCTGTAGGACAAAAACAAACACACCCACACTGCAGGGATACTCTGTAGGACAAAACAAGCACACCCACCACTGCAGGGATACTCTGTAGGACAAAACAAACACACCCACACTGCAGGGATACTCTGTAGGACAAAACAAACACACCCACACTGCAGGGATACTCTGTAGGACAAAACAAACACACCCACACTGCAGGGATACTCTGTAGGACAAAACAAACACTCCCACACTGCAGGGATACTCTGTAGGACAAAACAAAACACACCACACTGCAGGGATACTCTGTAGGACAAAAACCAAACACCCCCACACTGCTGGGATACTCTGTAGGACAAAACAAACACACCCACACTGCAGGGATACTCTGTGGGACCAAAACAAACACAACCCACACTGCAGGGATACTCTGTGGGACAAAACAAGCACACCCACACTGCAGGGATACTCTGTGGGACAAAACAAGCACACACCCACCACTGCAGGGATACTCTGTGGGACAAAACAAGCACACCCACACTGCAGGGATACTCTGTGGGACAAAACAAACACACCCACACTGCAGGGATACTCTGTGGGACAAAACAAACACACTCACACTGCAGGGATACTCTGTAGGACAAAACAAACACACTCACACTGCAGGGATACTCTGTAGGACAAAACAAACACACCCACACTGCAGGGATACTCTGTAGGACAAAACAAACACACTCACACTGCAGGGATACTCTGTAGGACAAAACAAACACACCCACACTGCAGGGATACTCTGTAGGACAAAACAAACACACCCACACTGCAGGGATACTCTGTAGGACAAAACAAACACACCCACACTGCAGGGATACTCTGTAGGACAAAACAAACACACCCACACTGCAGGGATACTCTGTAGGACAAAACTCTGTAGGACAAAACAACACATCCACACTGCATGGGATACTCTGTAGGACAAAACAAACACACCTCCCACTGCAGGGGATACTCGTAGGACAAACAACACACACCTCACACTGCAGGGATACTCTGTAGGACAAAACAAACACACTCACACTGCAGGGATACTCTGTAGGACAAAACAAACACACTCACACTGCAGGGATACTCTGTAGGACAAAACAAACACACCCACACTGCAGGGATACTCTGTAGGACAAAACAAACACACCCACACTGCAGGGATACTCTGTAGGACAAAACAAACACACCCACACTGCAGGGATACTCTGTAGGACAAAACAAACACACCCACACTGCAGGGATACTCTGTAGGACACAAAACAAACACACCCACACTGCAGGGATACTCTGTAGGACAAAACAAACACACCACACTGCAGGGATACTCTGTAGGACAAACAAACACACTCACACTGCAGGGATACTCTGTAGGACAAAACAAACACACTCACACTGCAGGGATACTCTGTAGACAAAACAAACACACCCACACTGCAGGATACTCTGTAGGACAAACAACACACCCACACTGCAGGGATACTCTGTAGGACAAAACAAACACACCCACACTGCAGGGATACTCTGTAGGACAAACAAACACACCACACTGCAGGGATACTCTGAGGACAAAACAAACACCCCACACTGCAGGGATACTCTGTAGGACAAACAACACAACCACACGCAGGGATACTCTGTAGGACAAAACAAACACACCCACACTGCAGGGATACTCTGTAGGACAAACAAACACACTCACATGCAGGGATACTCTGTAGGACAAAACAAACACACTCACACTGCAGGGATACTCTGTAGGACAAAACAAACACACCCACACACACCCACACTGCAGGGATACTCTGTAGGACAAAACAAACACACCCACACTGCAGGGATACTCTGTAGGACAAAACAAACACACTCCACACTGCAGGGATACTCTGTAGGACAAAACAACACACTCACACTGCAGGGATACTCTGTAGGACCAAAACAACACACGCACAACTGCAGGGATACTCTGTAGGACAAAACAAACACACTCACACTGCAGGGATACTCCTGTAGGACAAACAAGACACACCCTACACTGCATGGGATACTCTGTAGGACAAAACAAACACACCCACACTGCAGGGATACTCTGTAGGACAAAACAAACACACTCACACTGCAGGGATACTCTGTAGGACAAAACAAACACACCCACACTGCAGGGATACTCTGTAGGACAAAACAAACACACCCACACTGCTGGGATACTCTGTAGGACAAAACAAACACACTCACACTGCAGGGATACTCTGTAGGACAAAACAAACACACCCACACTGGTTTAAACTGGTTCAAGAGTTCCTACCTGCTCCGATTCGGTTCCAGACAAAGTTCCCATCAAATCCTCCCAGGTATGCTGCAACACACAGTTATGACTTACACACAGGTGTAACCAATAAACACACACAGCAGGTGTCACGCACAGTTGTGTGGTTGTCATGGTAACTGACCTCCAAAGGCCAGGATCAAGTGACCCAGTGGCGGTCCACTGTCATCGATGAAGAACACCCTCTTCATGTAGAGAGACACAAACTGACCGTAATACACCTCGTCAAACCTGCACACACACACACACAGAAAATCTAATCAAAACTCAAGACGCCTGAGGGTCCCTGAATGCACCAACAGAGTTTTTAAGACACTGTGTGTGTGTGTGTGTGTGTGTGTGTGTTTTCAGGTGTGTAAATGAAACACTCACACCACAGCGTTGGGGTAGCTGAGACGGCTCAGTCTGGTCCAGAGGGCGAGCAGGGAGACCAGCAGCAGGACCAGATCCACCTGAGCTGTGACCACCAGGGGGAGCTGCAGCATCATGACACCTGCTGGACACAGCAGCCGCCAATACGATCAGCCGATCAATACAACCTGTACATCAGCTGTTCGGTCTGTCAGTTGTCAGAAATGGACCGGGTGTTCTGGAGGCTGAACATCAGCAGGAGTGGCAAATCAGAGTCCAGTCCATTGCAATGCACTCACTCACACACACACACTCACTCACACTCACACTCACACACACACACACACACACACACACACACACACACACTATTATCCACACCTACAGACTGTGGGCAGCTGGACATTACTGCAGGTGTGATGGTGACTCTGTGTAAAGAGCACTAAAATCAATAAAAGAGGCGTGGCTTATGTGACAGGTCCACAATATCAATACAACTCGGTATTGATTATGAGTCGTCGGTTTGTAATGAACAACTCTGAAGAAGAGAATCCGCTGAAACATGAAACTAACTTTACTTTAAACATTTGATGAGTTTAACAGCATATAAACTTACTAATACTGTTGATGAGGACTTATCATCAATACTATAGATGAGGACTTATCATCAATACTATAGATGAGGACTTATCATCAATACTATAGATGAGGACTTATCATTAATAGTACAGATGAGGACTTATCAATAATACTATAGATGAGGACTT